>NC_057798.1:427299488-427327609 GCF_018294505.1 Triticum aestivum | reverse complement strand
CGGTCAATCTTCCTCTCCTAACTACCTTAGGAAGCTATTGGTTTCCAACACACATTCATTCTTTCTCTCCATGTTTCGATCTCTAAGTCTCTCAACTACACAACCCCTTTTTCCACTTCTGTTACCAAATGTATTTATGTCACACACCCGCCATTGCACCCCATGCCGAGCTCTCTCTCTCTCTCCCCCTCTCCCTCACACCCTCTCATGCTAAATACATGCATTGCCTATCTAGCACCCCAACCTCTCGTGCGCACGCATGCACGTTGTATATCTAGGTCACTCCCTCGACACTGTCTCACTCTTTCTTCCGCACGGCGGGCCACACTTGCTCAATCTCGCTCTCTTTATCTGAGTCTCGTTTAACCTCGTTTTCTTTCACACACAAATGATATATCTCCCTATTCGGGCCTCGGTCGACACACTCTATACTCTCTCACACAGATTGTCGATCTAGGTCAGTCCATCCAAGCCGCCACCACTCTTTCGACCTCATGGTGGGCCACGCTCACTCAATCTCTCTCTCTCTGTCTCTCTTTCTCTCTCTCTCCGTATGTCTTGATTGACCTCGCTCTTTCTCGGACAAAAACGATATATCACCATGTTTGAGCCCAATTCGACCTATTCACATTGTATACTCTCTCACGCACATTCTCTATCTAGGTCACTCTCTCCAACCCGTCTCACTCTTTCGATCGCATGCCGACCCTATGTGATCGGTTGACCTTGCTTCGTCCCACGCACAAAATATATCTACACGTCTGTGACTGGATCATCTCTCAAACTCTATCTTACAGCCCTCACCCTTGCCAAAAGCTCAATCGGACAATATCTCTCCGGAGCATATATATTTGTTCAATGAATGTCGGACCATACTCACTTTGTCTCTCTATCTATATGTCTCTCGATTGACCTCGCTTTCTCACACCATATCTTCCACGCGTTGAAGCTACTACCTCTCCATCCCTCGCAAAGCCGGAGCTATTTACATTGCGAGGGGCACTCCAACCTTGGATTGATTTGTGTAGGCATTTATTCCGGTCGGTTTAGATTATATTTTCGTAGCATTCGGCCCACAACTACTCCAAACACCGTTGCAACCCACGCAACTCCCCTAGTTGATTTCCCTCTGGCTCGGTCATCGCTCTCTCGCACGTCCTTTCTCGCCTTCAACGTCGCACCATGGTATTATTGAAAAAACTATGTTGTTCTCTTTAATTATTATAAATAAGCTACAAAACTACACACCGATAGTCCACTTGGAATGGAACAAATTTCGACCCACAAATTAAAGTGCTACAAACTACACACTGAGGGCCCACATGTCATGAAACAAATTTGGACCCATATACAAATTAAAAAATAAAGGACGAGGATCGAACATGCGACCGGGCCTTCAAGCCACACGTCAATAGGCAACATACGTAGAATAGCAATGTTTGTTGTACCCCCTTTGTTCACATAATGTTTTTATATTACCATAGCCTAATTAATGGATAACATGTAATATTGTTTTTAGTACTATTCGCCTCCACTTACTGGTGGGTTCCATGTGTGCTATCTCTCTCCTCCCCTTCTACGTTTAGACGCACGGGCAAAAAGGAAGAACTCATGGGCGATGTTGCCGTTGACCATATCTGGACACGTTCACAAGTCACGGCACCAGTCTCACGTACTAGCAGCACTAGTCAGTGTGTACGTGCAATGCACGTTAATTTGGAAGTATATTAAGTGCATGCGGATATTAACTACTAGGATATTATTTGCGTGTTGTCATATGATTAGCACTATTTTTGGCATGAAATTAACTGCACGCTAAACGTGTTGAGCGCTCGACATGAAGCAGTCTAGGTCGTTGGATGACAAGGAATACATGTGGCTTGATGACATTTTATTTTAATTTAATACGGCTCTAGCAGAACATTCAATCGATCAAACTATACATTTCGTTCAGTCTGACTCCGACTTTAAATTATACGATGATCGATATAAAATAAACGGAAATGATAAACGTTCGGATTTTAAGCATGGCAATCCAAACGTTTTTCATGGCAAATTTAGATTACGCGGCGGCGGCGGGGGCGTCTCGTGGTGGGAAGCGGCTCATCTGCCGTGCTCTGTGTGTCGTCGGGCCACTGACCGACGGCGACGGCGGCGTCTTGCACCGTTGTTGGCATACTCCTGGACGTTGGTCTAGCTTCAAGGAAGGCCAAAATGTTCTAGACTTCGGAGCGAGTCAACTGGCGGGAGGAGGCGACTGGCGTTGGTGCAAGGAAGCGGTCGACGGTGGCCATCCATGCCGCTGAGGGGGGCACTGGCACCCGCGCGCGGACAGGCGCTGTCAACGGCGTGGCGGAGACATTCGTGTGCACGGGCACCGGCACGGGCGCGCACGTCAGTGCACGCGCAGGCGCGTGCGCTGGTAGGTGCACGGGTACCGGCACGGGCGTGCATGTCAGTGCACGCACAGGTGCATGCGCTGGCAGGTGCACGGGCACGTGAAAGTCGGCGGGGACCTCGTGGAACCCCGTGGCATCAATCTCGGCGACAATGTGCGGCTCCCAGCCCATCAATGCCACAGGGATGGGCGCTGGCGCAGTCGGGGCGACAGGAGCTAGAACGGGAGCGGGGATAGGCGCGGCGTCTTCCCGCAAGGCTAGTTCAAGCTCGTCCCAAAGCGCCTTATGTTCTTGAGACTCTGGCTGGGTGTCTTCCTCATGAAACTGGAACACTAAGGGCAGACCACCGTGATGCAGCATGGCGTACGTTTAGGTCAGGCTAGTTGGAGGTAGACGACAAGAGAATCGGAGAGGAAGAGAGAGGATTGTAGCGATACCGGGTAGTGCGGGGTTGATTTTAAACTGCGGTGCCGACGACATTAAAAGTGGGAGCAGTTGGGACGACGGTGGGCGGCGTAGCCTGGTCAAAGGGCTCGCCTCCCGGTGAGTCTGCACGGCAGTCTGCTCGCACGCCTCCCTGATAGTTAGCGCAGCGGTCTGCTCGCACGCCTCCCGTCGACTCACACGCTTGCTGGGACGGCACCTGCCGATGAGAAGCGGGGGCTCGTGGCGGCACGTAAACGCCCACGGTTTCAATAGTGAAAGCGTTCGCCTTAACGTGACAGGTCTTTGTTCCAAAATACCTTGGCTCTTCATTTGTGCAACTTGTCATATGCAACTTGTCTCGAATTGAAGAAAAAACTTACGAAGTAATATTTGTGCCATATCATGTGACCATGCTCAGTTTCAAGAATTTATGCTCACTTTTGGATTTTCTGAAATTTAAGATCCAGGATTCGAAACAATATCATAACCTGCATCATGCAATAAATTTTCAAGCCGTATATTTGTCCCGTTGTATTTCTTAAGAAAGGATTTGGTCAAACATTTTGGTTACTCCCTCCGTCTAGGTGAGTAAGTCATCTTAGGTTGTGCACCGTGATCAAGGAGGAGGGGAAAACAAGAGACATTAATGTTTATTTGCTAATTAATAGCAGTGCATGCAATGAACTAACCACTGCATGTCATGTTTGGTACCCTCAAGTCATTAAAAGGATAATCCCTCCATACCAGTGCATTGCCTGATATATTAACTCAAGTACTAGGCACAAACAAACGGGCTCAATTTTGTGCTCATCCTGGTGTAGTAGTAGTACTAGGCAATGCAGTTGACGGGTGACCTTGACGAGCGGCGACCGAGGGAATTGAACCGTGCTCGGCACGGTAGGTAACGTTGTCTAGTTACTAAAGCATCCCTCCGTTGTTCATCGGTAGTCATTATGGACCGGGGACATGAGGGGAATTTCCTAGGGCTGGAATTCTGGCCGTCAGATATTTCGACTTGAAACGCTGAGGCTCGACTGGTTGGGGTTGCCTAATGTGCGTACCACGCACGCCACCGAAGGACACGAGCCCGTTTTTTAGGATCAACACGAGCCAAGGTCTGGCTGGTACGCCGTTGGGTCCTACCATTCGAGAATATGAAAGGAACCTTTTAAATTGCCGAACGAATCTATGTGTATTACAATACCCGTATTTTCCTTGCAAATACTAATCTCAACGTGGCAATTGATTTATGACGAGTTGTTGAATTAGAGTGAGTTTGTGATATAGTGATCTCAACATGGATTTCACATTTCATGGTATCCCTAGTAAGTTTTCCAATGCAAATTAAAATTTAAAAGATGAACAATATGGAGGTGAGAAAACTTTGTATGTATCAAGCATATGACCACACACACACACACACACAGACAGACACACACACACGCACGAACACAACAACAATCCAATAAGTATAGTGCATCTATTTTTTCAGACCATGCATGTATGACACTAATTCAAAAATACTCCTTCTATTCCTAAATATTAGTCTTTTAGAGAGTTCAACAAGTGACTACATACGGAGCAAAAAGAGTGAATCTAGACTCTAAAATATGTCTATATACACCCGTATGTGCCAGTCCATTTGAAGCCTCTAAAAAGACTAATATTTAGGAACGAAGGGAGTAAAATGTAAGACATCCATGGTCCTCAGTTCAATATTTAAAATGAACATGAAACTGAAACATGAATATTAATTCTAGTACTACAGTACATGCAAATGTTGTGTTTAGGTGGAGCTATGATTGTCGGGGGTCAACCCCTCGACCTTAGATAAAATTGTGAAGCTCTTTTTAGGGTTGTTTAGATTATATTTGTCCCCACCCTCCCAACCACCGACTGGTTGTGCACCCCCACCCCTCCTCCCCGGGATAATATCATGTGCCCCCATACCTTAGATGCTATATGCCGATACGAGTTGCTTGGAGCTTGTAGATCTGAGATATAGCAGCTCACATGATGTGTCTTAATTTTTTTTGCAGGAAACCTTGATGAGTTAGAGAATTGCACACAATTTGTACAAAAACTACTCAGATGCCCTTTGATCCCATATCCAACTACCTCGAATCTCGTATCACCGTAGCATCTAAGATGAAGGAGGACATCATATTCTCCTGTATGTAAGAATATCATGTGCTACCACACCTTAGATGCTTTGGTGATACAAGCTCTTCGGAGGCGTTGGATTTGTGACTCAACACCTCCTCGGTGGTTCGAATGTTTTTTTGCAGAAAAGCCCCAAAAGAGTTCGACCACTGCTTACAAGCACAAAGACTGCTCAGATGCCATTGGATCTCAGATCAAACGACCTCCAAGCTCGTATCACCGTAGCATCCAAGCTGCGATAGCACCTTATGTTTTCTCGCACGGGAGAGTATGAGGTGCTCCCGCACCGTAGATTCTATGGTGATACAAGTTCACTGAGACCTAACGGCCCACAGTAGGAAGTTTGAATGTTTTTGCAATATACGGCTGATAGAGTTTGGGAAATGCACAGAAAGTACAAGTACTACGCATGTGCCATCTGATCACTGATCATACGACTTAGATGCTCATATCACCGTAGCGGGTAATTAAGCTACGGGGAGCACCTAATACGAGCACCGGGGAGCCGTTGGATCGAAGATGCAGCAGCACACACGAGGCCTGAATGTTTTATTTGCAAAAAAAAAACCTTTGGAGAGTTTGGAAATTGCGCATAACTACAAAGACTACTCCCAAGCCATTGGATCTCACTTCCAACGGTGTAAAAACTCGTATCACCATAGTATCTAAGCTGTGGGGTGGATGTGATATTCTATGCCGCTGTCATTTTTGTTCGTAAACTTGCAAAATACGTGTAACTCGTGTCGTTACTTGTCTAACTGTGCAAAGTGTTTATTCAAAAAAACCATCCTACACTGAAATATCGGAACAACACACGGGGGTCCCACTTGTCATTAATCAAATTTGGACCTAAAACTAACAAATCTGAAAGACGAGATTCGAACTAGCAACGTGGACTACAAAGCATAAGTCGATAGCCTGAAAAAACGAACGATTGTTGGCTTTGTCCCATAACTTGATTTTATACAGTACTTGCATTGAGTAGAGTAGAGGGAGGCCTCGTCAACACGTGCATGACCGTTGTCTCACTTACTGGTGGGTCCCAGGTCTGCGATCTCAATCTCTCTTCTCTCCATTGTCTAACCTTTGCACGGGCACACACGAAGAGCGGCGCTAGCTTGCCGTGGTGTTATTACAACTAAAAAAAGCATGGAAAATAGAAGAATCGCCTAGAACAAGAGACGTTGTGGCTGGTCGAGACGGAGCTAACCGTGCCACGTTTGCATGATGAAGTTGTGTGGCTAGTGGGGTGTTTTCGACTGACTGGCTGGGTCCCGAGGTCGAACCATAGGTACTACGTCTGATACAGTATATTTTTACATGCACATTTTTCCTTCGTGCTGAGACGTGGCACACCCTACCGCGTGGTTTTGGGGTCCTCTCGGGTGGTGCACACATATATTCTTCCTGACGTGGGACACCCTACTGCGCGTTTTCTGGGTCCTCCTCGGTCGTAGCGCCGAAGCAAGTAAATGAGTCGTCAAATCACGAAAGACCACCTTTCCTGCCGAGTACAGCAGTGAAACACGGTGGCTAGCTAGTTGGGCTAGTCCGACCGATTAGCTAGGCCGCCGCCACATTTGTTTTTTCACCCCCTTTTTTTTACTTGCCGGCAGGTAAATTTAAATATCCACCGCGGCGTTGCTCTGGTGTTTGGGTGCGGAAGGATTTTTAGTTTTTTGATTGACGGGAGCAGGCGCGACATGATTTTTAATTTTTTGATTGACGGGAGCAGGCGCGGCAGCAATTAGTCACGATGACCTCGCCTGTAAAAAACCACTGCTCCCTGGTGTGAGAAGTCTTCGACTGGTGTTTTACCGTGGTGAAAACCAAAAGATTCCCCGCTCCTCGGCTGGCTCCCTCCGCCTTCCCGTAGATTGCATTGCCTTTCAGCCGTTTCGCCCCCTTTGCTTCCTCTCCCCATTGCTTCTACCTGGTGCCATGGCGGCGTAGCAGATCATGGAGTCCGAGGTGAGGCGCCTGACACAGAAGCTCCATGCCAAGGATGCGAAGCTCAGGGCCAAGGACGTGGAGCTCCGTGAGCTCAAGGAGGAGAGGAGTGCCATGCTCCTCCGTTATGTGCGGGAGTTCACGGAGCTTCAAAAGCGGCAGGCGTCCACCACAAAGATGCTCGAGGCATCGGCGGCGTTGCTGCAGAAAGCAGGAGATACGATAGGCCGTCAGGGGAACCGGCTGGAGCGCGAGCGGGCCGATTGTGACGAGGTACAGGATCGCCTCAGCCACTTGGTGAACCAAGTTGCCACACACGTGTTGCGGCTGCGTGATGCCTACCGTCGTGCCAGCGCGACGATGCCGGCCGTCGGGCTAAACCCGTTCGACCACCCGGTCGACTTCAACAAGTTGCGGCTTCCTGACCTGGTCTCCTTTTTCACCTATATCTCCGAGGAGCTGAGCCGTCTTCGCGCGATGGTGGGGGCTAAGCTAGACAAGGAGGGGTTGCCGGCTGCCGTCGCCGTTGCCGGGCGAATCCTTTCAGGGTTCCGTCATCGGAATCCATTCGTGCCATTGGGCGCCGTCTTTGACGAGCTGGCTCCCGTCGACCGGGAGCGGGCTCTGCGGGCGGTTGCACCCTGCATCATCAATGTCATGCGCCTCGAGAAGCAGAGGGACTTCGGTGGTGTTTAGGCGCCCTCTGCATGGGCATGTCCATGTCTCGGTGCAACATGACCGTTGGATCAAACTCAGACGGTGCAGATCAGTCATTGTAGCACAAAGCGTGTGGGTGTGTTTGGTTGCATTCTCATCTCAATATAGTTGTTTCCTCTTCGTGTATTTTTGTCAACCTACTAGTGTGGACTCATGCACCCTTCATGCACTCTGCCAAACACCCAAAAGTGGGTCGAGAAGGGAACTTTTGCTCCCATCCCGTGCACCCTTCATACACCCTGTCTAACACTATAGGATGTGCTTCATATGGTTCATGTTTCATGGAGTACTGTAGCACCGTACTCTCCTTGCGCTGTGGACCTAGTTCTGTTAACATTGATCTCACCGTTCATTCTCGACCGGACAGTCGAAAAAGCGGTACTATGTTACATATAGGAGTAGTTGACATGCGCACAACATCATTTGTTATCGTCATATCTTACTACACTAGC
Source organism: Triticum aestivum (assembly GCF_018294505.1). NCBI lineage: Eukaryota > Viridiplantae > Streptophyta > Magnoliopsida > Poales > Poaceae > Triticum > Triticum aestivum. Next base: position 427,319,502 of record NC_057798.1, on the reverse strand, counting down.
AACAAGATTGTGTAGTACTGACGTATGAACCACTGCACATGCCTAGTAGTAGGAGCACTGTGTATGTTCAAGTGGCTGTCGTGTTTCGCACTCCTCTGTCGTAAGAGTGGAAACGCTTGTTGTAATCATTTTTTTCTTCGGAATGAAAAACAGTGGACACGCTCTACCGTGCGGATCCTCCTCCAGCCATGCACTAAATTACTCACTTTTGCCGACGTGTGGGACAACCAGCACCTGGGTCCACTAGCCATGCACTAAATTAATTCGTAGTAGAGTGACGGTAGACTACCCCAATCGAACCACCGCAGTAATGCCTAATAAGCTATCAAATCACAAAACCCCCTCCTTTCCAGCAGTAAGTTGGACGGATGAAGCAACCATCATTTTACTCTTCTCTCTCAGCTTCCTCTCTTGAAGAAAACCCCCACTCGCTTCGCTTCTCCCTCATCTCGTTCCTCCTTTCACTCTTCTCTCTTAGCTTCCTCTCTTGGATGGACGCCGGAGCACCGGCCGACGTGATGTCTATGGCTCTGGCCAAAACCGTCAAGGCTCATGGTACGAAGAAGCGCAAGCACCCCGCCGAGACTACCACAGACAAGCTCAAAGCCATTGCCCTGTCCAAGCCCCCCTCTCCGGGATCCCTCATTAAGCAAGTCCAGGTAATGTCTCTTGTTGACGATCTTTTTCTCGATCTTGATCGTGTTTTTTCATCTAACACGCAGTACTAGTACTGGTAGTACAACTTTTTGGGTGATCTTGCATGTGATTTTAGTGTGCCACATGACGGTTCTAAATTCCTCTTTTGACCAAAACAAGCGAGAGGTTGACACTGATTTCTTATAGATTACTTTCAACTACTCCCTCTGTCCCAAATTTCTTGTCTTAGATTTGTCTAGATACGGATGTATCTAATACTAAAATGTGACTTGATACATCCGTATCTACACAAATCTAAGACAAGAATTTTGGGATGGAGGGAGTACTTTATGAACATCAATGCTACCTTTTAAGAGGGTATATTTTCCTCAGTAACTTGTGTTATGGATATTGCATGTAATCCCTCTGCTCTCATGCCTTTGAAGACATGTTCTAGTGTCTTTGTTCACTCATTTTTGTGCGTATATGTAGTCATATATGGAGTATAATATCGAAAATCATCTTATATTTCTGTACGGAGGTAGTAATAAAATATGGTTTTTGTTTGAATTAGAACCAGGTCCGCGGTGGAGATGAAGTTCTCAAAGTCATGCCATGTGAACTGGAAGACCTGATGATGAGTACTACTGCTGAACTATCCAGCTGCTGTGTCCTTGTCGCCATGTGTCCTGAACTAGTGTTTTCCTGTAGCATTGTTGTCAAGCGTGTTCTCGAGGTTGTACTTGACCACAACAATTTCCTGGTTGTGCCTTCGATTACGAAGGATGTGGTTCTTGTAAAGCTTCCCAACAAATCTGATGCGGCCTGTCTTCATCATCATGTTTATGAGTGGAAAGACCACTCTGTTAGGTTGTCCAAGGTTGACAAGATGGTGATGGTGCATGTAGACATCTCACACGAAGTCCATGGCCTAGTCAGTTATGCGGGGTTCATCCCGTAGGTCGGTGGCAAGAAATAGTCTGCAGAGTTTAGTTAGTGCAACTTTGCTTGTCTGTAGTAAGTACTATTGTTCAGTACTTGATTTGTGTTTGTGAACCCTGTATTGTTTATTAGTACTGCCGCTTTTGGTGTGTGGTCAGTCCTGAGAACGGTCTATGTTAATGTCTGTCCACTCAATTCAGTCTGTACATTTTGAAGTGTCCAGATCATATTTTTTGTGAGGACGGTTTATCAATTATGGTTACACTCCAATACCTGAATGCATTGCAGGGTTTATCGCACCCACCAGGATTTCCAGTCCCATGGATGTTCGGTCCATACAATTTGTCACGACCTTTGGACCGTCCTGCTTGTGGGAGTAGGCAGGCCCCCTGCATGCCACGCATAGCTGGACGATCAATCTTCTGTTTAGTACTTCAACATAGTGATTTCCTGGTAAGGATTCACTCATGTCACATCAAGTAAATCTTATTGATTTACTGTCTAAATCTTATTGATTTAATGTCATGTTTTCTTTCTTTTCCTGCAATTTTACGATGCAGGTTTTGCCATGTGACATTCATCACAGAATAAACCGTTTGGTTTGCTCTACGATGGCTATTTTTGCAGGTTTCACTTCTTATGTCGTGTCAGTAACGAAGGCACTGTCCATCACTTATATTATTGGAAAAAATTGGATTAGTCTGTTGTCTGAGTACAAGCTGAATCCCTATGATGAACTGCAGTTTGGTTTAACAAAAACGCCACAATTAGTCCTTCTCGCATTTAAAAGAAATGAAGAAAAAAACTGGATCATGGTCACGGATCCTAGTCAAGTTAGAAAGCTGATCATAGCAGACCAGACACGATCGCCGCTGTCTCGCACAGGTCGAGCACCGGCAGTCGCTCTAGCACTGACAGCAACAGCAGCTCAGTCTGATCCAGCTGAGGATTGGGCACCGACCACATCAGCGGATCAGTCTGATCTACCGGAGGATCGGGCGTCGACACTGGCACCAGCTCTACAAGGAGCAACATCTCCGGTAGCAGCGGCGGCTTCGGCACCTGCACCAACACTTGCACTTGCATTTGGTCCAGCCCGTGCAGTTGCACCGGCAACAGACTGGGCTGCAGTTCGCACTTCATATACCAAAGTCCTTACAAAAACCGACATGTCCACCTTCTTGGTAAGCATTGGCCGCCCAAGTGCTTCGTTCTTTTTTATTTCCATGTTGTTTCACATGATTCACTGTGTTGATCTAACTGTTTGGGTATGTCTTCTTGTTTGCAAACACAGAATTCCTAGAGCAACGAGGGAGTCGTTCAACAATCCAGACGACCGCGACCAAGTTTCTCTTACCATGCGCAGCCTTGGTGTGAATGAACCTGCTCCATATACCGTAAGTACAAAGGATGGTCGCATGATGATTGATGCTAAAGGATGGTCAAGGTTCAAATCTAAATCATATCTTGCGGTAGGGGATGATGTCAAAATCAAACTTTCTCGGCAAGGAGAGCTGGTCCAAATCAACTTTGAAATTCTTCAGTAGCAGCACGCAACTACCGAACTGATCTATCCTCCAAGAGATTTTGATGTAATAATCTGGCATGGTGAAACAAGTGTCCTGTGTGTATAAGTAGTACGACAGTATTATTTATCACATCGTATATCGTTGATAGAATTGCAACTCCGATTGCTGGTTAGGAACTGTCGTTCGATTTCATTCCAACAGTTGTCGTGCTTTATTCAATTTTGTGTATTCGCCTTGCGATAGCATCTAAAACCAGCGCAGTACCGATCGCTTGCAATATGAAAAGCACTGAGGTAGAACACATGGCCCCCCAAACATGCAGGGTCGGCCTGCGGCCCAAAGTCCAGAACCGTGAGCCTATCTGAGTATTATATTCTCAGCTGAACCCCCATAAAAAAAGTTGAACCCCCATAATGCCCGTGCATTGCAGAGGGAGTATATTTCTCGGCAAGGTGAGCCTGTGATATAAAAGATTTGTATATTTCTTTACAGAGGGAGTATCTCTCTGTCAAAAAATATATTTATGTGTAACTAGTTACTCCTGTCTTTCTACTTCCTTTCGCTGATATGTGGGGCAACCGGCAACGGGGTCCACGTGCCATATGCACAAATTAGAGTGCACAACTTCACGGTAGACACACCCCGGTCGTAGCGCTGCAGTAATGCCCAATGAGCTGTCAAATCACAACCCCCCCTTTCCAGCTTTAGCAGTAAGCTGGACGGACGAAGCGGCAATATTTCACTGGGCCCGAATCCCCTTCTCCCTCGTCTGCTTGTTCAGAGAAAACCCCCGCTCGGCGATTGCATAGGGTTTTCTCATGGAGAACCAGGTACGAATTCTTCATCCATCCCCGATAAATCCAAGTCCCTTGGTCGTAGGTAATCCTAGGATGGCAGCCGCCGCGGTTGATGCATTTTTCTTCGCATTGAATCTAGTGTGATTCAGTTGCAGTGCCCAAAGTGCGAGTACCCTATAGATTTCTGCGTCCTCGGCGAGACGCCACACTTGTTCCTTCTCATCCTAACACAACATTTTGAAACGCGCATAATATGTTCCTAGAATCCTCTTATCTATCCGGGAGGGTGGTTTTTTTTTCAACATGCTGTGTTCTCATATTATTTTTCCTGCAGTGTATTATTTGCTCTGCCGGAACACATGTACTCAAGATGCTCGGCCTTGCCATAACTGAATACACTAGTTTAATGGTCACAGTGAAGATAAGCCATGGATATTACTTTCCAGTTGGGTTCATGAACCAAGAAGATCGCTGCTTTTTTTATGGCCGAACTTGGATAAACTTTCTAAGTGTTACAGACTGAAAGTTGGTGCACGAATGTTGATGGAAATAGCAGAACCTTGTCTCATCTTCACTGCGATCTTCCACCCCAACGTCGTTACAATTGTTCATCCATGTTAGTTTTGTATCTGGTTCTTGCTTGTTGCCTCGATTACTTCTTAATCCACCTATTCTGTCTAACTAATCACAATTTAACTTTAGAAGTACCAACGAATCTCTCACGAAGATGCTACTTCTAACTAATATTTTTCTTATAATTGGTGGCACGTGTAGGTTTTTTCAGAATTAAGCAGTCTGCTCGTTTGTTACTCTGTAATAACTCGGCTGTTACTAATGGCACTGAAGTTGACTGGATCGACATCCACAAGTTCCTACACTTTATTGATCGTCTTGAGGTCCTTGTGGGGCGTTTCAATGGTGGAAGGCCACGTGGGATATGTGTGCCATTGCTGCACTCATTGAACAGGTCCAACTGTGTCGAGAAACTTATGGTACGAGCTGTTTTCTATTATATATGTTGTTCATAAACTATTGCTTATACACAGTTTTACAGCTGTGATCTTCTTGAAACAGGAACTGCCGAGTTCTATTGTTCCTATACAGATGCCTAACCATGGTCGGGTCAGACTTGCGCTTGGTCACAACATGATGTTTATGTCGACCTACTCAATTCTCCTTGGAGGTGAAAAGATACTTATTCATGGGTGGTCTCAAATAATGAAGGCCCGTCCATCTTGGAGAATAGGACAGAAGATTATGTTCATGCTTTTCCATGGCTCTAAAGCAAATATCCTGTTTATTGACCATGTTGCGAGATGAAGCCACTTTCAGAAGGTTGTGGATGCGCGGGGTGGCACCTGGGCCTTGTCCTGGGGCTTGGCAGCCTCACCCTTGGTTAACTGTAGGCAAAGTAGCACTGTTTGAGGCATGCTTTGTACGGTTGAACCTGTATAAGTACTCATACTGCTTTTAGCTTTGGTTGTTAAGTGCCCCTGCTGGTTACAGTTAAGGTTGTTAAGTACTCCTGCTGCTTTTATAGTCTGTCGTGTTTCTTCAGTCCTGTCTTCCTCCAGCTGCCAAAACCAAACCAGCGCCGGCGGGGCTGCCTGCTTTCGCCTCCCACGGCTGGCTGCGCCTCAGCGCACGCATCGCCGCCCCACCGTCTCCTAAATCGTTAACGCCGACGTCCTCTGCGCGCTTTGGTGCGCTCGCCGCAGCTCCGCCCTCTCGCGTTGTCAACATGGTCAACAAACAACAGGAATCAGCAGAAGTACGTGAAGAGGATGACAGTAGGGGCCCACCACGTCAGCGTATAGAAAAATAAAATGCTTCCTCCTAGTGTTTTCCTGACATCTGGGACCCACGACATTGTGAGTGTATATAGTCAATAGACAAGAGAACATCACAAGATCGGCTGACACCTGGGACGTAGCTACTCGAGCAGTATTTTTTTGTTTGGTATTGATGAGACAGAGCAGGATTTGAACTGGGTTGTGGCCCGTCTAGTCCAGGCTTATATTTTATGTTCACCATGTGACCAGCCCAACTATTTTTTCTTTGTGAAAATGAGCCCAGTTTATTTTTTCTGAAGAATACCCAATCCAGGCCTACTTATTTTTCTACGCCCTGATGGGCTGCAACTCTTTCAAGACGCCTGCAAATCTTAAAAGTAATATGAAATGGGTTGTAAATATAAAAACAGATGACAAATTGGCAATTACTTTACAATTTCTTATTTTTTCACATTTTTAGATTCCTATTTCACTGGGCATTAACCTAATTTAAATATATCTTCAAAGTACTTTAAATCTGGCTCGACATTTCGGTATTAAAAATAGTTTGGAACCCACAGAAATATGCGAAATTGGGGGGGACAGACCAGCCCACTAGGGGGCTGGCACGCCCCTCTCCATTGTCGTCCGACCCTAGGGAAGGAAAGGGGAGGGGTGGCGCCTCCTGCCTTTCCCTCCTCATGAGAGTAAGGAAGGGGGGGGGGCGCCACCTCCCCCTGCCTTCCTTCCGCACTCAAATAAGGAAGGAGGCGCAGCTTGGGGAAGACCCCAAGTAGGATTCGACCCTACTTGGGGCGCCTCCTGGCTGCTCCCCTCTCCCCCACCTATATATATGTGGGAGGGGGCGCCACACATAACCACGACAATCTCTTAGCCGTGTGTGGCGCCCCCTCCACAGTTTCGTCCCTCGGTCATATTTTCGCAGTGCTTAGCTGAAACCCTGCGGAGATAGCTTCACCATCACCATCACCACGTCGTCGTGCTGCCGAAAATCATCCACTACTACCCCGTCTTTCTGGATCAAGAAGATGAGGACGTCACCGAGCTGAACATGTACTGAACGCGGAGGTGCCGTACGTTTAGTACTCGATCGATTGGATCGCGAAGAAGTTCGACTACATCAACCGCGTTACTAAACGCTTCCGCTTACGGTCTACGAGAGTACGTAGACACACTCTCCCCTCTCGTTGCTATGCATCTCCTTGTTAGATCTTGCATGTGCGTAGAATTTTTTTGTTTTCCATGCAACGTTTCCCAACACCTGGGCGGGGTAGTGTGCCTGCGCATGCGGTGTCCCGGCTCATTTAATCTCTGTTTCGTGCCTGGGCTGGTACTTGTAGCACGTGGGCCAACCCGACATGACTCGACTATTAATCATGCCATGGCGGGCCGTGACGTGTCAGGCACGATTATGGCGGGCCGGGCAGTGCCATGCTGGGTTGGCCTGTTTGGCTAGGTATGTATTAGATGCATGAGCTGGGCTGAGTGATCTCTGACTATGTACTTTTTATTTGGTCATGGATATTCCACACCCTAAGTGTTGATTAGCCTAGGCATTTTAATTCTAGATTTTAGACTTGAATAGCCTAGCTTAGCTTACTTTTCATTACAAAATGTTTTATCCTTACTGTGGGAAATAGCCAAGAAGGGAACACTCGTTGCACAATGCCAAGGAATGCATCACTATACTCTGGAGTTATAACTTACTTTGTCCATCTTGGTTATTCTACATTGTTTCAGAATACACTTAGATCAAACATAGCCCTACTTTTGTATTAAACTTTAGAGCATCCAAACCACTCCAATGACCATACATCAGATTTACCAAGAGTGTCACACTCACGGAGAGAGAAACTCAAATCTTGGTTTGAGAGTGGAAAGTTGGGATGGAGTGGCAACACTATCTGATGCAAGATAACTTGTTTAACTCACCGACGGAGCTATGAGCTGCAGGGGCCACAAACCCTAGCCTTAGGTAGTTTTGTGAAGAAATTATTTTTGGGAGGGCTGAGATTGAAAAGAATAGAGTATTTTGCGCTCTAAAAATGGTGTTTTGTCTTTGGCTCCCTATCATTACGGTCTAGCTCTGCCACTAGTGTAACTTCATATGATCTCGGTTGCTCTGCTGGTCTTCGGCCTAAGAGAAAATGTCCAACATAAGTTGGTGTCGAGTGACCTTTTGAACCAACATGCTCTATCTCCCCCTCCCCCATCATGTATGTTTGCATCTTCTCAATCCTACCTCCTACTTAGTTGCAAGTTGTTCCTTTCTGTTACTTGTCACTCTGGATTACTTACTTGTTAAGCAGTACAACACAATGCAATAGTAATTTGAATCTACTTATTACAATCCAAACATAAAGTTTCTAAATTATGTAGTTTATATTTGAACTCATTTTTTGGACAGTTGCTCTAATTGTTTGAAAGAAACACCCACAAATGTTCCACTATATCATTTAGTAGTTGTGTATAAGTTTCTTGTTTATGAATCTGATGATGCATCACTCATAAATTGTAGCATTACTCAATCCACTGTGTTTCTCTGAAATCAAACAACAAAATTGTAAGAAATGCACTACACATTTCACTGAACACTTGCCATGCATCATGTTTGGCATAGACGACATCGATTGGGGGGGGGGGTACTAGGGCGGTGTAGGGATTCGACGACGGTAGCTTGGAGGTCCGGTGAGGCCCGATCGGCGTAGGAGGTGTTGGAAATATGCCCTAGAGGCAATAATAAAATGGTTATTATCATATTTCCCATTCATCATAAATGTCTATTATTCATGCTAGAATTGTATTGACTGGAAACTTAGACACATGTGTGAATACATAAACAACACCGTGTCCCTAGTAGGCCTCTACTAGACTAGCTCGTTGATCAAAGATGGTTAAGGTTTCCTAACCATGGACATGAGCTATTATTTGATAACGGGAACACATCATTAGGAGAATGATGTGATGGACATACCCAATTGTAAGCTTAGTATCAGATTGTTTAGTTATTTGCTATAGCTTTCTTCATGTCAAGTATATGTTCCTTCGACCATGAGATAATGCCACTCCCGGATACCGGAGGAATGCCTTGTGTTCTATCAAACATCACTTCATAACTGGGTAATCACAAAGGTGCTCTACAGGTATCTCCGAAGGTGCCTGTTGGGTTGCATGGATCGAGACTGAGATTTGTCGCTCCGTGTGACGGAGAGATATCTCTGGGCCCTCTCGGTAATACAACATCATAAGAAGTTTCATGTGACTAATGAGTTTGGTCACAGGATCTTGTATTACGGAACGAGTAAAGAGACTTGCCGGTAATGGGATTGAACTAGGTATGAAGATACCGACGACCGAATCTCGGGCAAGTAACACATCACCAAACAAAGGGAATTGCATACACGATTGACTGAACCCTTCACATCTTGGTTCAACCGATAAAGATCTTCGCCGAATATGTAGGAATTAATATGGGTATCTAGGTCCCGTTATTGGTTATTGACCGGAGAGGAGTCTCGGTCATGTCCGCATGTTCCGAACCTGTAGGGTCGCACGCTTAACGTTCGGTAGCGTTGAGGTAGTATTGAGATATTAATAGTGGAAAGTCCGAAGGTTGTTCAGAGTCCTGGATGGGATCCGGGACATCACGAGGAGCTCCGAAATAGTCCGAAGGTAAATATTTATATATGGAAAGTTGTTGTCGGGGTTTCGGAAAATGTTTGGATTTTTTGATATTGTACCGAGAAGGTTCTAGAAGGTTCCGGAGTGGGGCCCACCTGCATGGGTGACCCACATGAATGTGGGTAGTGGGGAAAGTCCCCACACCCCTGTTCTAGGCGCACCAAGATCCTCCCTTAAAAGGAGTAGTATCATATACCGAAGGGATAAGATCAGAATCCTAAAAAGGGGATAGCGATCGGTGGGGAAGGAAAGGAGAGATTTCCTCCCCCCCCCCTTTAACCAACTACCCTAGGGCCTTGGAGGGCAAGCCACCAACCCCCTCCATGCCTATATAAAGGTGGGGAGGCGTTGGGGGCAACACCCCTTCCACCCTTGTCCGTCTCCCTTCCGTTACATCTCCTCCACCTCGCGCGGTGCTTGGCGAAGCCGTGCCGGAATTTCGCCACCACCACCACCACCACGCTGTCGTGTTGGTTCAGATCTCGTCTACCTCCTCTCCCTCACTTGCTGGATCAAAGAGAGGACGTCGACGAGCCGTACGTGTGCTAAATTCGGAGGTGCCGTCCGTTCCGCACTAGATCGGATTGGATCGCGATTGAATCGTGAAGAGTACGACTACATCAACCGCGTTACGACGCTAACGCTTCCGTTCTACAAGGGTATGTAGACACACTCTCATCTCGTAGCTATGCATCTCTTAGATTGGATCTTGGGTGTTCGTAGATTTTTTGTTTATATTTTCATGCTTCATTCCCCAGAAGGTGGGTGCAGTGGTGGCATCGAGGGACCAGGAGTGAGAACAAGGGCGGAGGAGGAAGGATGGAGTGTAGGACATGTGGACTAGACATATACTAGCTCGAACTCCCCTACTCTTCATCTTGATGAAACTCATGGGCACTAGCACCCATGGTTTATTGATATAGGAGAAGCATTCCTTGTGAGAAACCAGAAATTCGTCCCCGACGTGGCTCGAATCCTGGTTGCTGGAGACGCCACTGCGCTCCCTTGCCACTAGGCTACAGCCTAGTTCTCATCTTGATTTGAGACATTGAGACAAAACTGAAAAAATTCAAATAGTCCAGACCATCGAAGCCAAGATTAAGTAGTCCAAACGGTCAGGATGGCACTATAGAGGATAGGCTTGGAGTGTGCACTCCGCTATCCAGTTTCGCTCCACCGAAATGCCGCTCCTCCCACCCCCGTCCACGGCCACGCTGCCCCACCTCCGCCTCCCGCTCCCGCTTCCCCAAAGCCTCCGCCTCCTTCACCGTGCCTCCCGCCATCCGCGTCTCCTCCCCGCGGTGGCGGCCGCCTCTCTGCCCCCGCCGCCCCCCGATGCGCTCCTCCCGAGCCAGGCTACGGGCCTCGTCGCGGCTTCCCAGGCCAATTTCATGCGCGTCATCGTCAGCTCCACCGCCCCGGGGCTCGAGCAACACCAAGGGACAGACCTTCTCTGCGTCGTCCGCGCGCTGCTCAAGAAGATCCGCCGCCGCGTGCTCGTCGGGGACAGGGTGCTCGTCGGGGCCGTCGACTGGATCGACCGCCGCGGGATGATCGAGGACGTCTTTGAGCGCCGGAGCGAGGTGGTCGATCCGCCGGTCGCCAACGTCGACCGTCTCGTTGTGCTCTTCTCGCTGGACCAGCCGCAGCCTGAGCCCGCCACGCTCACCAGGTTCCTCGTCGAGGCCGAGTCCACAGGGATACCCTTCGTGCTTGCCTTCAACAAGGTCGAGCTCGTGGACGACCAGGTATACTCGGTCGGAGCCAGAATTGGGTCATTAGGTTACCAAGAAGACACATTCTTATTTTTTATTTCAATCCTATCGTAGCTTAATCGCTTTCATCTAGATTGATAAAGAGTAAAAGTTCTGTTGATAAAGTACTCGTTTATACAACAGGGTAATTGGACTTTATAGATTATCTAATAGTGAAGCAGCATAGCACAAGTCATGATTATTGTGGCGGAGCTTGATGCATAGTTGAGCTTCGTGTAGTAGCCACTTCATTGATTCGACCAATGGCTCATTCGGCGTAAACTTACACTTTACCTGGACAACCTTCATTGCAATTCGGTGTATACTCACACTTTCTTTAGTCGAAGGAGTGACACAATTAGATACATAGGGGAGGCGTATGACCGAGTGCCAAATGTGTAGTGAGTTCACACTTTTTCTAGGGAAGTAAGAAAAGCATTCTATTTAATTGTTGGAGGTTCCATTTTCTACATCCAACTTTGCGATGAATTGCAACTGTAGCTCCAGCATGTTGGCCTGTTCTTTTGTAGTCAGCAAAATTAATAGGGGGCAGAGATACTAGAGACTATTGTTTATAAATATCTCAACAAGTTCTTTGATTTGAATTGATGCTAGATCATTACTAAATTTAGTGACCGTTTGTTCCAAAAAATAAAATAAAACAGCGATCGTAGGGTAGTGCATTGCACTTGAGTTGTTAGGAGTGGACAAGGACAAGGACATATAGGTGCTCATTCAGTAGTTTGCTGTGCCGTGCATAATAAAGTGGGGAAAAAGAACAAAGCATTAAGGTGCTGCAACCGTGTGAAACATGGTATTAAGGTCGTGGAATGCACACTGATGCAACCTGGTTTCCCTCCATGGGCATGGCAGCCATGGAAAAATCAGTCCTAAAAAAGGAAATAGATTTTTTTTTGGGTAAGATGCTGCTCTCTATCTGGTGCTCTTGCTTCGCAGGAAAATAGTTCAGTTGCTTGCAAGACCAACATATTCTGTCAACAGTCAACAATATCTCTCTATCACCCGTTGAAACGCAAGAATTTGGAGGGAACAGAACATATCTGAACTAAGGGGTTTTGCCCTTATTCATTTTTCTTCAAGAGCAATGCAGGAGGACTGCATGTGTATACATAAGTCGCTGCGTCCGGCCGCTGCGCCCGCGTGTTTCCTACCTCTTTCCGCGGAGATCGACGACGCCGAGGAGGACCTCCGGCGCGCGTTGCTTGCCACGGTCGCGGGGTGCAGGACCGGGGTCTCATGTCGGGAGGTCTCCGACGTGATCTGCTCGCGTTTTGGCATCCCAGAGGCGCGCTTCTCGGTTCACCGCCACTTGCCGGAGGATTTCCTCATCCGCTTCCAGCGTGCGGAGGATCGGGCCCTGGTGGCAAATGATGGCGTTCGCACCGCCCGTTTCCGCCTGCTGCTTCACCCGTGGAGCGCGCTTGTCGGTGCGGAGCAGGTGCGCGCCCGCTTCCGGGTGCACCTCGAGCTCACCGGTGTGCCTGATCATGTCTGGCACCGCGCCACCGCGGTCACGCTGCTCTCGCCGTTCTGCTTGGTGGAGCACCTCGAGCCGCGCACTCGCCGTGGCGTCGCCCTGGACATCTTCCGGCTCCCGGCCTGGACGGCCAACCCTGACGCGATCCCCCTCGCCGCCGACCTCTTCCTCCCGGTGCGTGATGGCGTTGCCGTCGACGCGGACCCGGACGTTGCCGAGCGCCTTGGCATGGACCTACCGCGTTTCCCAGTAGCGATTCATGTGGCCCGCTGCGAGGATTTCCGTCGACCCGTCCCGCCGCCTCCGCCACCGCGTGTCTCTCCAGGCCCCGACTCTGATGATGGCAATGGCCCCGGCCAGGGCTCTCCACCCTGTCCTGCGCCCTAGCCGCACCACTATGATCACCCTCCGGCGCCGCCACGACGTGATGCTGCCGGCCCATCGCGCCAGTCCGGCCGCTCCAATCGCCGCCGTGGAGGTCGCCGCCGCAACCGCCCGCTCGCCGTAATGCTCATCTGGCATGGGGTTCTCGGGCCGTACCCGCCGGTCGTGGCTGGCGTCACGCGGGGCCCGGCAAAGCTGCGCCTGGGGGACAAGGCGGCTTTCCAGAAAGCCGCGGTGACAGCTGGCCATCCCGCCCCGTCCGAGCCCGTTGGCGCTGCCAGTTCAAACTCCAACCCTGTTGACCGGGTCGCTGCTCCCGCGCTCACCACCCCACCGCTTGCCAACGTGGCATCGCCTGACTCGCCCGAGCACCTTCTGGAGATCGGCGCACACCCCCAGGTGGATCCCGCCCCCGTGATCGCCCCTGGCCTGCTGCTGCTTTGCGCGGCCCCACCAGGATCCGCGACAAGCCCGCTGGCCGATCCCGAGGAAAGTGACAGCGGGCCATCCTCCCCTCCCCCTGCGGGACGGTTGGTGCTGTCCAGTCGAGGCGCGGACCCATCGGGCCCCTTGCGTTGCCCCGCCATTGGGCCACTCCCCCCGCCTCGGATCCCGCTGTGGAAGATTCGCACGCTCTGATGCCGAACGATCCCGCACCCTCGGCGAATGATTTTTTCCATGCAGCCGCCCCGGGCTCACCACGTGGCGGGCATGCCGACGTGGAACCTGTGGACGTTTTTTAGGCTCCATTCAGAGGCCGTTCACGCAGATTCTCCCTGCGCCTCCCTCCCGCTCCCGTAGGAAGGAGTTACCGCCGAACTTCACGCCCCATCGGAGTGGCAGGATTGCCAAGGCTGATTGCGGCCTCAATTCTGAGCTCAAGGCCAAGAAGGTGCTCCTCCGTCGCCTCGGGCTCGTCTCAGACGACGCCCCCATCTCCGCTGCAACCCTGGCGAAGTACGAGCGCCTCTTCCAGAGGCCGCTGGCGCATGACGTGCTGCAGGCATTCGCCGATCTCTTCGGCTGGCGCATCCCCAAGCTGCTCGACCCGCCTGTCAACTCGCCCTTCCCCCTGCCTCGCGCTGTCGAGGCCTAGTGGCTGCCTAGGCCACCGCAGGACTCCACCTCTCTCCATGGATCACAACCTTCGCACTGTATTTTGGAACGTGCGTGGCCTTAATGCCCCGGCCAAGCGCACCGCCGTTCGCAGCATGATCTCCGCTGCCTCGCCTTGTATTGTTTGCATCCAAGAGACTAAGATGGTTTCTCTCTCGTCCTCGCTTGTCACTGAGACGCTCGGCTCGTCCTTCTTTGAGTTTTTCTTCCTTCCCGCGGATGGGACCCGTGGGTGTATCCTGCTTGCTTGGTGCTCGGACATGATCGCGCTTTCCGATCCATGCCGCGGCGAACACCACATCACTGCGCTGGCCTCTTCTCTCGATGGCGCCCACCACTGGTGGCTCACTGGCGTTTATGGCCCGCAAGGTGATGATGACAAGATCGCTTTCCTCGGTGACCTCAGTGAGGTCCGATCGTTGCGTGCTGGCCCTTGGATCCTAGGAGGCGACTTTAACATGATCTCAGGGGCAGCGGACAAGAATAACTCCCGGCTCAACCACCGGGTCATGTCGCGGTTCCGCCGCTTCCTCGCCGATGAGGAACTGCGTGATATCTACCTGCACGGGCGACGATATACTTGGTCAAACGAACGCGGCACCCCCACCCTCACGCGCATTGACCGGGTGATCTCTAATTCTGCATGGGAAGCGCTCCACCCGCATTGCATGCTACGCTGCCTCTCCTCCGCAGCGTCCGATCATGCACCTCTCCTTCTCGACTGCACTGCGCGCTCGCCTGGCACGCGGAGATTCCACTTCGAAAGATTCTGGCCGCGCACTGATGGCTGCACGCAGGTCGTGCTCGAGGCCTGGGCCACTGCGGCCGATGAGCCGGACCCCTTCCGCAGGTTGGTGGCACGCCTCAAGAACACTGCGCGGCGTCTCCAAAGCTGGAGCACAAAGAAGATTGGGGACGTGTCCCGACAGCTCCTCGTCGCTCGTGAGCTGATTGCGTGCCTGGATGCGGCGCAGGACTTCCGGCCCCTTTCCCCGGCCGAGGCCTGGCTGCGTAGGCGCCTCAAAGGGGCGTACCTGGGGCTGGTGTCGCTCGAGCGCTCGATCTCGCGCCAGCGTGTCAGGCTATCCTGGTTGCGGGACGACGACGCGGGTCAGAAGTTCTTCAGGGTGCATGCAGCACACCGCAAGCAGAAGAACCGGATCGTCGAGTTGCAGGTCGGAGACACATCCGTCTCCGACCCGGCCGCTCTTGCTGAAGCTGCTTACGGTCACTTCTGCGGCATCCTTGGATCGGCGAAGCCGCGGCCTTTCTCCTTAGACCTCTCCGCGCTCCACGTTGGGCCATTTGACCTCTCCAGCCTCGACGCACCTTTCTCCGAGGACGAGATCTGGGCTGCGGTCAAAAGCTTACCGCTCGGGAAGGCGCCCGGCCCCGATGGCTTCACCGCCGAATTCCTCCGGAGTGCGTGGGACGTGATCAAGCATGACATATGCGCCGTCTTTGATAAGCTATCCGCACTCAACGGACGCTGTTTCCAGAGGCTCAACGAGGCGCTCCTCACCCTCCTTCCGAAGAAGCAAGATGCGGCATCTCTCTTGGACTATCGCCCCATTAGTCTCATCCATCTCATTGCGAAGCTGTTCGCGAAGGCGCTCTCTCTTCGGCTGGCACCCCACCTGGGCAAGATGGTTTCTACCAATCGAAGTGCATTCATCGCCGGCCGAAGCATCCACGACAACTTCCTCCATGTCCAACAGATGGCTAGACTTCTTCACAACCTCAAGATGCCGCGGATGCTCCTCAAGCTCGACATCGCGAGGGCTTTCGACTCGGTGGCATGGCCCTTTCTGCTGGACATGCTAAAGCACCTAGGCTTTGGAGACCGATGGTGCGAATGGATCTCCATCCTGCTCTCTACCGCATCGACACGTGTGCTTGTCAATGGCATCCCCGGGCCACCAATTCTTCACGCGTGCGGGCTACGGCAAGGGGACCCCATTTCCCCAATGCTCTTCGTCATCATCATCGACGTGCTCAACTCGCTCCTTCAGCGAGCCGTCGAGCGCGGCCTCCTCCAGCGGCTGACCGCGCGGCACCTGCCTTCGAGCGTCTCCCTCTACGCTGACGATGTCGTCATCTTCAGCCACCCCGACACCCATGACATCCGCGCCATTCGCCGTATATTGGACGTCTTCGGCAAGGCATCCGGGCTCTGCACAAACCTCGCCAAGTGCTCGGCCTCCCCAATACGCTGCGACGAGGGGCACATTGCCACGATCACGACTGAGATGGCCTGCCCGATCGCTCACTTCCCGGTGAAGTACCTCGGCCTCCCGCTTTCCCTCCGTAAGCCCTCGACAGTCGACCTTATGCCGCTCGTCGACAAGCTCGAGAGGAAGCTATCTACTTGGCTGGGATCCATGCTCTCCTTGGGGGATCGTCTCGCGCTCTGTCGGCACGTCCTCTGCGCCATGCCCATCCACATCCTCGTCGCCATTGCCGTCAACAAGTCCATCCTTGCTCGAGTCAACCGGATCATTCGAAGCTTCCTTTGGGTTGGCCGCAAGGATGCGCGTGGAGGGCAATGCCGAGTGAACTGGGATCGGGTGTGTCGCCCCACCTTCCTCGGTGGCTTGGGGATACGCGACCTGCAGCACGCTGGCGTCGCCCTGCGCACCCGATGGCTCTGGCTCCAGCGTATTGATGGTTCGCACCCCTGGAGTCAACTGCACCTCCCCCATGGCCCTGCGGCCTCACAGATTTTCAGAGCCTCCACCACCTGGGAGGTGCGTGATGGTCGCACCTGCAAGTTCTGGACTGACCCTTGGATTGATGGCAAGGCCATCCCTGAGCTTGCCCCTCTCGTGTTCTCCCTGGTCTCCAGACGGCATCGCCGTGATCGAACGGTGGCCGAGGGACTTCCTGAGCGTGCCTGGGTGCGCGACATTGCCGGCGCGCTCGGCCCGGCCGCCCTGCTTCAATACGTCGACCTTTGGCGCATGCTACAAAACGCTACCCTCTCGGCTGGGCCTGATGTGCTACGATGGAAGTGGACGGAGTCTGGCGTCTACTCCGCCAAATCCTGCTACCTTGCGCTCTTTCATGGATCTACGACCGACGCATCCTGGAAGCTCACCTGGAAGACTTGGGCCCCCTTACGCATCAAGGTATTCATCTGGCTTGCTTTGCAGGACCGATGCTGGACGGCCGACCGCCTTGCCCGGCGAGGGCTGCCCCACAATGACAGTTGCGTGCTGTGCGACCAGACCACTGAGGACATGCACCACTTGTTCACCTCCTGCCCCTTCTCCCGCCAAATTTGGCATGAGGTCCTTTCTTGGTGCCGATCGACTGCCACGATCCCAAACCCCGACACACCGTTCGCGGATTGGTGGATAGATACTTGCACTTCATCACCCACGGCTCTGCGGAAGGGACTCTGCTCCATCATCGCTCTCACCGCATGGGCCATCTGGAAGCACCGGAATGGATGCGTGTTTGATCAGCGGCAACCCTCGGTCGCAGCTCTACTGCAATCCATTCAAGAAGACGCTCACCTGTGGGTTAGTGCCGGCGCCAACGGCTTGGCGAACTTGATACCTGAGATTTAGGCTTAGCTTTTGTGTAATGAGGGATGAGCAGCCCCTCTCCTAGCTGCTCCGGCCACTTGTGCCCGCGCCGGCTTGTGTACGCGTGGCCAGTGTCGGCATGTCTCTCTGTACTTTCACCCCCTCCTATCAATGCAATGATACGCAATCTTTGCGTATTCGCGAAAAAAAAAGGAAGAAGAGAAAAGTAAACGGAAGGATACAACAGATATAGTGATCAAACCACAAAGACCAAGCCCAGAAAAGAAACAATGGCTTCGAAAAGCTGAAGGCTATGATCTGGACAATTTAGGCCTGAACTAGGCTAAGCTCCTTTGCGGCTGCCGAACTCCAAGATCTTAATCTGCAAGTACATCCCAGAAGAGATCATGGATGGATTTTGTTGCATTATTGAAGGTTCGCTTGTTCCTCTTTTTTCAAGTCGTCCAGCAGAGGAGTACAACCAGACTGTCGAATCCCTTCCTCTCGGCCTTAGGAAGTTTGTTTCTGGAGTTGGACCACCAAATGTCCAGGGACGCTTAAATGTGGCTGCAAACAAATAAAGCTGTGCCAGTTCAGGACCATACTCCACAGGATGCTGGTGATACTCCATAAGCCAATGATCTTTCAAGAAAAGGTTATTCTTTGCATTGCCAATATGAATCTGGGCAGCAGCTTTGAAGATTGGAAGTTCAGTATTATTATGGGAAATTTCCAAACCATGCCAACCCCAGTTTTCAGTGATGCCCTGCATCCAGAGCCAGTGAGTCGTCAGCGCCAACCTGGTGGCCTTAAGGTCAGGAACACCAAGAACACTGGCACTTTTTGGCTGGCAGACCCGAGACCAATTGACAGGGCAGTCCCTGCCCGAGATGAATTTTTTTTTGAAAAGGAGAAAGACCCGTCCTCTGCATTGATTGATGCACATAGCCTCATTTATTGCGAAGCTCTCAATCCAACACAAAAAGTGATAAATAAGTTTGATAATGGGCTACAACAACAGCAAGAGATATTAAATGTAGTACTTGTGCATCACTATTCCTATTTCTAGACCGCCATCCATATTGGTTGAACATAGCCCGTGCGATTCTCCAAGTGGCTTTACCCAGAGACACTCCTGTGCCTCCGCACGCTGAAGTAAGCACCATGTATGGACCCAATGAGCATCCTTGTGGATAACCTGCAGATATTTGGAAACTCTATTTTTGTTGAAAACAATATCATCATGACAATTCCCAATAGTCCAACACAAGGTGCACGCCCCCACCAGGTTCAAGCCTTTAGCTGCTACTCTGCTCCCGCCAACCTATTCCCAAACATATTCGAGATACTGGTTGGCGGAGGCAGGTTGAAAGCCACATAAACAGTTCCCCGTAACAAATGTGCAAAGGAACACGAGAGAATTAAGTGTTGAATCGTCTACCCTTATCGCAAAAACAACACTTCTTGCTACCATTCCAATCACTCTTAGGTCAGTTGTCATTAGTTAGGATTACACCTCTGTGGTTCTCGTTTACCATGTCGGCATACATAGATTCTGAACTGAGAAGACTGAAAGCATGGAGTTTCCACCGGAAAACATCCTGCTCATGAGTCAGCTTGATATCCATCAAGCGCTGGACCAGATGTAACCAGACTATCCATTTATCACTAGTAAGTATCTGATGAAAAATAATATTCAGCGGATTCCTGGTCAAAACATTTGCCATGGAAGGATGTTTCCGATGTACTATATTGTAAAAATTTGGGTATTGCGGACTCAGAGGAGTATCTTTGAGCCAGGAATCTTCCCAAAACTGGTCTGAGTATCGGCTTTGACAATGAACGCACCTTTGCTGAAGAACTCCTCTTTGACTCTCAAAAGGCCCTCCCTGAAGGAAGAATCAGTGGGTTTGACTGTCATTTGTGACGAGTTTTAGAATGGAGATATTTATTTCAGCAACTCTTGCCACACTCCGTCCTCATTTAACAACTTGATCAACCATTTGCTCAGGAAGCATTTATTTTTGATCTTAAGATCATCCACCCCAAGGCCTCCTGGATCTTTTGGTCCACAAATGATACTCCACTTGATCACTAACTGGTCGTCAATCCTCTTTCATTCCTTATTCGGAAGCTTGCGATACTAAACAGGGACCCCGAGGTATCGGAACATAAAGGATCATGCCTTAGCCAAAAAGTTGTTTGTATTGATCTGTGCCCTGGTTAGGCAAAGTAGAATATTTAACTCTTATGGAATTTGGAAAGTTGCTCGAACAAAGAATGACCTTCATGACTGCTTTCTTCATGTCATGTTCCACACCTCCATCCAGCAGGTACGGAGTAAGGGCATCTCC
>NC_057798.1:427290238-427298979 GCF_018294505.1 Triticum aestivum | reverse complement strand
TGAAATAGTCATTGTAGGACCGGACGCCATTGTAGAGGCGATCAAAGACATTTTTTCGAATTCGAAAGCGCCGGCAAAAATTGTCCATGAATAAGGCATCGGGGGCAAAGTAGTCGTCCATCAGCGTCAAATGGCCTGTCCCGATTCAGCACTTGATGACCCTTGATTGATCCCTTGAAATTGAGAACATGCTCTTCAGCATGCTCCGCGTCTGCAAGGAGTGCCTGCATCATTGTTGTTTCATCCGCATAATCCTCGTCGGACAACCCAAGGTAGCACTCTTATATGTAATCCATGTCCCAATCCATTGCTTCAAAGAAGGGACAAATTTTTTTATCACAGGAATTTCACCAAACACTTGCCAGGCGTGGTGACCCCGTACTAGCGGATGGTACCTTCATGACAAGTGGACGAGAGGTGTGGACGGCGGACGAGAGGTGTGGACTGGCGGTGGAGGACAAGCGGCGTGGCGACCGGGTGGAGCGGTGGAGGTCGCGGAGGTCTGGGAAGGGCTTGGCGGCCGGCCGAGGTGGTAGAGCGGCGGCGGCGGCGCGGGAGGAAGCGGATGTAGAGAAAGAGGAAAGGATGGAGATGCGGGGTCCGGGCGGGGTTTTGGGTGGGCCGGGGGTTCCGGAGTCCTACGTGGCGATGGTCCGGACGTAGGACGCCCGGATTGGTCCGCGGACCGATGGGGGATGGCGTTGGATGGCAAACTGCGTCTGGACAGCTTGGTCCGGACGCTTGCAGGAGGTTCAAGGGTTCGCTTTGGAGATGCCCTAAGGCCACCCACATTGCTATCCTCATTACTTGGCTATCCTATTTTGCCATTGCAATGAGAATGGCCAACATGCTGGCAACAATGTTGAGAAGGTTCAGTGTCACGGGATCCCCTTGTTTAAGACCCCCTTTCGAGTTCTCTCTCATTCTACGAATTTTGCAATCTAGTCGCATCACTGTAGTGTGAACCCTTTCATGCGAAGGTTATTGAAGAAAATACCACTCAACCTTGTCATATGCCTTCTCAAAGCCAACCTAGTCACTGAGCTTATTTGAATGTAGCACGTCGAAGCTTGTCAATCACCTTGATAAACCTACGCTAGGGGTTGGCATAGCTCGTTTAAGTCTCCATTGTTCGCTTCCTAATTGAGAGGGGTAGTCCAAGGTATTTCACAGGGAGAGACTTCTCCGCAGTCAATCATGGCCTTAGTCAGAGCAGCATCACCATCGTCGCATTTGATAGGCAATAATGCACATTTGGAGAGACTACAAAGAAGGCTCAGGGCATGACAGAAGACCTAGAAGATGGATTTGATTGCCTGAAGCTCCTCACTCAGGGACTTTATGAACATGATGGCATCATTTGTGTACATGGACATACTCTGAACGTTCTCTCTGCCTATAGGGGAAAATAAACTCCAGGACTCGGGCCTTCACATCGTGAGAAGCAAGATATCCATGAAAATGATGAAAAGAGCGGGGAAAGCGTGTTCCCTTGGCCAAGGCATCTAGTGAATTTAGGACCCGGAGAGCAGTTGGGCAGAATGCGTGTTCATGCAGTGGAAAGAGTGGTAGATAGCATGCCAGCCACACTATCGATCATCGAAACCCTTGCGCCTTAACACTTCAAACCGGAAGGGCCATGCAACCGGGTCAAAAGCTCGATCCATGTCAAGCTTCACAAGGTGGTATCTTTTTTGTTGTTGATGAAATGATCAGGCGGTCTGCCACACCAGCATGAAATTGTCATGTATGGAACATTTCTTGATGAAGGCTCCTTGATTGATGGACAGATCCGAGGGAGGAGGTGCGAGTCTTATTGCATGACTATGGGTCTGTATACTCTTTTGTCCTCCCCTGCATCAGGTTGCTTGCTTGCGAAGGTGGACCAAATGAGTCCAGTTTAGGATTTCAATTCCTCTTCCACTTGGAGTGTAGAGATGCTAAAAAATGCCACAATGTCGTGCTTATTTAGTTATTTTGATGCCAGCAATTTTGGTAAACTGCCATATTTGTCCGGGAGGAGAATCAGCGTCTTGGCCAGCAAAATCTGCTCGCTAACGCATCCCAATTCCCACTTTACACGCGTTCCAGCAGCCTCAACTTGGCGTTGAGTCTCAGGATGGGATCAAGGGCCACTGGATCCCAGAGCTGTCAACGACCTCTCAGCCAAACCATCCGTTGTGAGCCAGAAGGACTCAAAGTGGAAGTGTGTACTTTTCTTGAACTCTGGTGTCATCGAGAGCAGTAGAGGACGACCTGAGAACAAGTTATGCCATTCGACCGAGACTAAAATCTGCCCAGCTTGAGAAGGGTGGTGTTTTCTTGATCATTGACCATGCGTAGGCTCTCCCATTAAGGTGGATGTCGGGCATAAGATCCTCGGTGGGACAGAACTTTCCCATCATTCTTCAATTTAAAGTTTGAGTTGTTTTCAAAAAATTTAAAGTTTGAGTTGCTTGTTTTGGCCGTGTTTTACGTTAATATCTCCCAGAACTACCACGAACCTTGGGCCATCGCACATGCCGCTCATGTCGCTCTCGGCTTATCTAAGAAACATATTTCTTTTCGCGTTCTTCTTGTGTGCCATGCACGATGGTGATTTAGCACTACAGTCGAATCTCTTGTGGGCTCGGATGTACACATTGATATGTTTTTACTCATAGGATGAAACAAAGGCATTCCATTTGAGTTATATCAAAGGGATTTGCCTCTCAACAAAGACCTAATTCAGCCTAAGAGGTCACCTGAGGAATAGCCAGATAAACAGTAATACGCTAGTGTGGCATAGTTCCCTGGTACATACAGCACACAACGAATTTGATTGGTACACCCTTGGGATCACACTCCTTTTGATAAACACCAATTATGTATGGCCACTAGTCTCCGTGCTGTCATTGGTCAAACATTCAAATTCAAGTTAGCTAATCTTTTAATTAAATATATAAAGTGTGGCAGAGCTGGCATTTGATACATGCCCACCGTATGTGCATCATTGTTTTGTAAAAGATAAACATCATACATTCACACTTTTGGTTTCCCTCACTGAGGTGCGAGTTTGAGCAATTTTCTTTCCATTCGATCCAAAGAACGGATCGGGTTCCACTATCAAGATATAGCGGAACAAAAACTAAAAAACCCTCAAGGTTTGAAGCTAGAAAAATAAAAGACATGGTTCCAAGCGTGAGTTTGAGCAATTAGAATATGCAATTGCACACAGTTTATTATTTAGTGTATTTGTTTCACATTGTCTTGGTTTTACCTGAGTTTATATTTGTCTGGTTGAGCTGATAATTTATAACTCGGTTTTCTGCAGATCATCTCCTACTGGAGGGACAGGTTGAAGAGCTGGGGCTATGATCCACTCTTTCTAAGTGTTGATCAGAGATCTGGATTATCTGCTCTTGAAGAGATGCTGGAAGGACAGACAACTGTAGTTGTTGGTCCAAGCGGTGTTGGGAAGTCCAGTCTTATTAATGCCTTGAGATGCAACCAAAACATTTCAGAGGAAGATCCAATACATCAACTTCTTGAACAGGTGACTGTTATATAATTTCAAATTGCATTTAACCCCAGGCATATCGTCATCAGTTTCATATAACGAAAGGTTTAACCAATAATTTCACTTAGTCACACGTGTTCTTACTTTTTGTTGCATTTTGCCCTAGCCGCATGGCCCGGCTCATGCCTGATCGGGTTGCCAATGGCCTTGTTCCACATGGCTTGTCTTTCTTAATTGATCCATCTCATCAGCCAAACACATGCGGCGATATTATTTTCCTACTTCATACTCTCATCCATTTCTGAACCTTTCAGTGCCGTACATAATCTGTTCTGAGAATTTCATAATTTCTTGTTTTGTTAGTTTTCCTCTAAAATGTAACCCCTTTTGTTGGCAGAATATTTATTTACGGATATAAACGCACAGCTGGTTACTAAGGTTGGATCAATTTATCAGGAGTAATGGTATCTTTATCTAAAAAAGAAACTCAATATGTTAGCTATGCTTGATATTGAGATATTGCTGATTGGATTTGCTGAACTAATGTGTTGCCTCTGATATGGTATTCAGGACTAATTCAATATGTATTTTTTATGTGGTCCCAAGTTGGTTTGCCTTGCAGAATAGGAGATGCATTGTTGTCTGTTTCTTTATGTGGATGCAGTAGTCTTTTTTCCTTGTACCTCAGATATCGTATAGCTTGACATGCTCTTATTCATTTTTCCCATCGTTGCGAAGTTTCTCAACCTTTTTCCAGTAAACTTTAGCACGGTTAGAAACCTTTATCGATGTGGACACTGAAGTCCCTTGCTTGTGCACATTGTTTTCCAGAATAGTAAATGGTTTGGTGAACAACGCGTTGGTACTGTGTCCAAGAAAAGCGGCAAAGGAAAGCATACCACACGTCATGTTTCATTACTTCCAATAGTTGATGGAGGTTTTCTTGCTGATACTCCTGGATTTAACCAGCCTAGCCTGATGAAAGTGACCAAAAGGGGTCTTGCAGAAACTTTCCCTGAGGTTTGTTCACTTGATGCTCTATTTAGTTCCAGCTTCTGTGCATGAGCAAGTTGACTCTGTTATGGTTGTAGTTTAGTTTGTTATGACATTTGCATAATTGTGGTATTGATTTTGTATCCAGATAAGAAAGATGCTAGAAGAAAATGAGTCCTCTGGGTGCTTATTTAATGACTGTGTTCACCTTGGTGAACATGGCTGTGTTGTCAAAGGTGACTGGGAAAGATATCCATACTATCTGCAGTTGCTTGATGAGATCAAAATCAGAGAATCCTTCCAGTTACGAACATTTGGAACTAAAAGAGAAGGTGATGTCAGGTAAGCCGTAAACGCTTCCTTTATGAGAATCACTAATGCACACCAACACCAGATACATATGCCTTTTCTTCTCTATTTCTAGTACTGTGGTTTCTGTTTTTTAAAAGATTTCTAGCAAATATTCTCTAAGCTATAAGCTATCAACAAAATAAAGCCAAATGTTTGTAAGACAGGTCAGTTTTTTCATAGTTTGGCAAGGTGAAATGCATTATGGTGAATGGAATCTACCTTATGGCAGTAGGCCCTAGATTACCTATTTAGCACTGATCTGCTTAGCATATGCCGATCTTTCCATGATTGTGGTGACAGCAGTTGCTTTTATTCATACAGAAATGATCCCTATATTTGGAAATTTTCTGGTGCCGAATCATGTGGTTATTTAATTTTCTTAGGTTCCATACAAATTACTTTCTTCATTTCGCTACAACTGTCCCCAGCCTCGGTGCACTTTGTCTAAAAATATCTAGCCATTTAGGGAATCAAGACTAGCTCATGCTATATTTCCACTGCCTGCCTTACTTTAATGCTTTGGAAAAGGTTAAGTAATTGTACCATGCCTATTCATAAAGGTTTTCTATTAGAACTTTTTCTTGGGTTAGTGTTTCATTGGCCCATGCACATGGTGGCCTAGATATATAATAATCTACTCTATAGAGTCATATTTGACAGATTGGCATCCTTTCTTTAGATCAGTTCCTGCGTATCAAAGCACCTACTCTTTTTGATGGATGCTGAACTTTGTGTGTGTTAACAATGCAAACATACCCATCTTGCTTCAGGTATAAAACAGGTACGATGGGTGTGAAGCAAGCGGAGCCTCGCCTTCAACTCAAAAAGCACAGGAGGGTGTCCAGGAAGAAGTTGAACCAATCGATTCTCGATGAAATGGATTCTGACATGGATGACCTCGATGATGACTACCAGTTCGGTGTAAGCCGACGTAATAGCAAACGGTGAAGCTGATTCTTACCTGATCTAACAAACTCTAAACATTACCAAGGAGGAACAATGGATGTACATAACTGGCTCTCTACTGTCGC
Source organism: Triticum aestivum (assembly GCF_018294505.1). Lineage (NCBI taxonomy): Eukaryota > Viridiplantae > Streptophyta > Magnoliopsida > Poales > Poaceae > Triticum > Triticum aestivum. The sequence goes on along the minus strand of NC_057798.1, from coordinate 427,293,105 downwards.
CGCCATGTCTAATTCTACTGACCAAGTTTTGAAAATAGAAATGTGTAGACGAGGAAACTACAGAAATGTGCCCTAGATGGTGCAGATTGACATTACTTGTTTCCCTGTGACAACATCGAGAAGAAGAAACTAATAAGATAACCAAAGAAGCAAATTTACACGATCTCCTGCGGCGTTGTTCTGAACTTTCATAAGGTGGTGTTGATTGCTCTATAATCAATTTTATGAGGTACAGCTGCAGCCTTGAGGCGTCGATTTAGGTTTCTGATGAGGCTCACAGTAGACCTTGGACCAACATCGGTATACATCATCAAGTCGTATTTTCAAATTCCAAGTGTTTGGTTAAACCACGAGGAAACTTCTTGGCAGCTTCGTAACCCAAGAAAACTAAACCCCGGGTGATGTGTCATAACAGCATTTAGATTGAGAGGAATGCCTGATAAAGGATGTAAGATTATGCAAAACAAACGTCCTGTAGGATGGGCTATATGTGGTTGTGGACGCAAGGTTGTGGACGCAGTCACGCAGAGCCGAATAGAAGAAGCCCTTGGACCAACATTTTTTTATTTTGTTTTTTTATCTAACGACATAAAGCATCATTGCTCCAATTTCAAATATGAAGCCCTTGGACCAACATTGATATACATTATCAACTTTGCTAAGTTCTTTTAGTGTTGCTCTGTTAATTAATCTTTTCTTCAGGATAACCATTCCTTTAAATAGGTGCATAAATTAGAATGGCATGAGAAGTACATAAGGAAGGGTTCAGGGGTTTTGGAGGCTATATGCCTCACTCAACTAGTCGAGTTTACCACAAGAAGGATCTGCATGCAATGATAAAAAGGTCAGAGGTCAACGTCAGTTACCCCTTTTAACGACCGGTGATCTGGTTGGTAAGAAATCTGAGTCCTCTTTACTTTGACCATTTTGACGAATCGTCCATCGTATACAGAAGCATAGCATATAGTACCTGCCTCCACTCCACAACCGTGACGCAAGGCTGCAGTTTGCACATTGTATATATTGTACGTATATATGTACTCCCTCCGTTCCTAAATGTAAGTCTTTGTAGATATTCCACTAGATGGACTACATACGGAGCAAAATGAATTAATCCACACTTAAAATGCATCTATATACATCCGTATGTAGTTCATAGTGAAATCTCTACAAAGACTTATATTTAGGAACGGAGGGAGTATAATGCATGGTCCCTAATCTGACCATTTCTTCATCAGGAATCAGATGGAAGGCATTATCTTGACAAGCAACCAGACGGGCCAAAACTCCCCACTAAACGAACTGCATATTGATTATCAACGTCACTAGTTTGGTCAGCAGTTTCTTTGTGCTTCTATTTATATGTAGTAAAAATAAATAAACAAATTCATGACAGCCACCAAGGGAATCTTGTGCTTTCTTTTTGTCAGCAGCGCAATAGCTAAGATAAGCAACATAATTACTCCCTCCGTCTGGAAATACTTGTCAGAGGAATGGACGTATCTAGACGTATTTTAGTGTTAGTACATTCATTTTTAGTCATTTCTACGACAAGTATTTCCGGACGGAGGGAGTATTTTTTATTGCACGACAATGCTTGCACTTGCAAGCATGAGTATAGGCTTTTTTCTTTCCTCTTTTTTGGCGAGGGGCGTGAGTAGAAGCTGTGGTCTCCATGAAATTAATTCGCGCGATGTTGCCGAGTCTTGAGTGTCTTGTTCATCGGTTGAGACCTATTGTTAGTAATTTCTGTGTGAAACTGATCTTTTTTAACCTTCAAAAAGGCCTAGGCGTGCTGTATGCATAGTTCTGTACAAGTGTCATGCACTAGCTTCATTTCTCTACAAGTGTCATGCACTATCGAATATATTGCCAAAATGAACGGATGTGTTCCTTTCAAGAAGAAATGGAGAAATACTTTGCTTCTTATCGAGTTCGGTAGGGCGCTACCATCAAACTATATGTATGATGATTCTTAATCTAGGCAGGCGATATTTGGGAATATCAAATTTTGTTGTGCTGAGTCACTCTTTATCTAGCGGTTATGATCAGTTTGTGTCGTCCAGTCGTCCTACTATATGCTTAGGTGCTGCCCTGTTATGGTAGCATTCATGCTGCCCACAAGTGACCCCTAATTTTTACCTAATAATAAAGTAAATTGGGTTTTTTTTGTTCGTCATGGCATTTTTTTAGAAAAGTCTCTCTATTTCTAAGAATTCAACCTGCAGTCCTGTTTTAAGTTAAAACGAAGCGTTATTTTCGTATTTTACACAAAATCTCTGTATTTTCTTGAAATCAACCCGCCGTCCGGATTTAAGTCACACCCGAACCGTTATTTTACATTTGTCAAAAAAAATCCTCCTGATGTTTTAGGTAATTCATCCGCGGATCATATTTAAGTCAAACAAATGATTTTTAAAATCATTCATATCTTTTAAACCGTAACTCCGATTTGAACATGTTATATATGAAATTTGAGTAGAAAAATATGTAGAATATGAATATGAGATTATTTTCACCTTTTAAGTATTTTTAAATATTCTTTTGAAATATATTCTTTTAAAATATATTTGAGTCAAACCAAATGATTTTCTAAATTATCTGTATCTTTTAAAGCGTAACTTCGATTTTAACATATTATATATAAAATTTTATTAGAAAAATGTGTGGAATCTAAATATGATGTTAATTTTACCTGTTAAATATTTTTAAAATATTGTTATGGAAGCAAACTTATAATTTATAGCGCAAGATCCATTTTTTTTCATACCGGCGGCGATCCGGATTGCAAATAAATACCCCACTATAACCATATACGGAAAAGGAAACATCGACAACTACACATGCATACCTCTGAAAAATGTCGC
>NC_057798.1:427246655-427289956 GCF_018294505.1 Triticum aestivum | reverse complement strand
ATTAACCATATTCAACACACATTTTTTGTTGTTTTGTGTGAACACCGAGGCCATCGCCGGCGAGGGTGAGAAGAAGGATAAGCGGCAACATTATTATGATACCTCGCAAAAATAAAGGAGATGGACCTATTCTGGTCTTGAGTGACGGTTGTTGAGTTAAGAATATGTGTTATGTTTTCTTTCCCGTTGCAACGCACGGGCTCTTTTGCTAGTAACTTTCAAAGGTTTTAATGGCAAACGGAGCATTTTTCTATACGAGTCGATTGATCAAATACTCGGTTAGCATGGAATTTGGTTTCTATGCCAGAGAGCCTGTGCTCGGCTGCTAAGGGCATCTCCAGCCGCGCCCCTAGGAAGCCCCCCCAGGCGTTTTTATCGCGCCGGCGCCAAAAAAACGGCCCAGTCGCGCCTCCAGGAGCCCGATTTTCGCCGGCTTGGGCCGAAAACAGCGCCGGCGGACCCAGCCCAAACCCGGCGCGCTGGGGGGCGCCCGGGGGCGCCGGGCGAACTGTTTTGGCGCGAAAAAGCCGCGGGCCCTCCGCGTCAGCGACACGGCTCTCTTCTCGGCCCTTCGTCGTCCTCATCGCCTCGTTCCCCGCGGCGAATCAATGCCAAAGCTGCCGCGCCGGTCAGCCTGGACCATTGATGCCTCACGGGGGGCGCAGTGAAGACCGGACGACGTGCGTCCCTCGCCCTCCCTCGCCCGCCACACGTACACACGGTGGCACGCGCGCCTCGGCCTATATATGACGCGCCCCGGCACACTCGGCGACTCACACTCTCCCGCCGTCGTCGTTCCTCCCTCTCCTCTCCTCTCTTTCGCCGTCTCCAGTTCACACCCATGGCCGAGCGCTTCCCAGGCGACGGTGCGGCGGCGAACGGCTTCGGCCGCCGCCATCTTCATGAAGACAAGGCTCGCCTCCTTTACGAGGCTGAGTACCCGGTCCCGCCGGACATGCGGGTGCCGGGGGTGTGGAGGATCAGCGCGGGCGGCGTGCCGGTGCCCCCGGTACCCACTGGCGCGGCGCGGCGTGCGGAGATCGCACACATCCCTGCGAACCTGCCGCGTGCGGCGAGGGAGGGGCCATGGTACGTCCCCGACAGCCCGCTCTGGGACCCTTACTTCCGCCGCCGTCATGCCCAGCAGCTCGAGGCCACCAACGGCGTCGTGCCCTTCGGCAGGCTTAACGCCGCCGGCCGGTGTCGGTGGTGGGGCGTGCCCGGGCGCACGTTGGAGGCCGTCCTCGAGTACATCGAGGGCGGCAACACGCCGCGCCTCGAGTACCCCGCTCCCCCTTCCTTCTCACGCCGCCGGGGAAGCTCCTCGACCCCGAGGCGCATGGAGACCGGGGGGTCCTCCTCCTCGTCCGGCGGCTCGCCCTGCCTCTGCCTCGTCAAGCCGGAGCCCCAGGGCACGCCGGTCAGCGCGCGCACCCGCAGCTCCGGCGTCCGCATCGGCGCCAACGCCTCTCCACCCACCGGCCGCTTCGTCCTCGTTGATCCCAAGCCGGAGCCCGGCTTCCCCGCGGAGTACGAGGAGATAGCCCGGCGCGGCTTCTCCGACGAGGACGCCATGCGATGGGCGCGGGACGACCACCTCCGCGACGAGATGGTCCGGCAGCGCCGGGCCCTGGAGGAGATCGCCGCCCGCAAGCGTGGGCGCGAGGACGAGCACGGCGTCGTGGTCCTCGACAGCGACGACGACGACGACGCCCCCGGACCGTCCAATCCATCGCGCCAACCGGGGGAGGAATGCAGCAGGGACGGCGGAGGCATAGGCGGGGGCGGCGACGACGACGACGACGATGACGACGACGGCGGTGACTACACGCGGTTCTACAGCCTCCTCAGCATGTAGAACCGCGTGGGCGGGCGGCGAGGCGGGCGGCGAGGGAGACGACGGGGGTAGCCCGCGATAGTTTTTTTTTTCTTTTTTTGTAAAATATGTTTAAGTTTGAACGAACTCGCCGATGTTTGCGTTAAATTTGAGTCATTTTTGCGCTGTGTTTGATTTTTTTTACTAACCGTGGACGCCGCGATTGGGGGGCATCACGCCCCCAGTGCGCGATTTAGCGCCGGTGCGCCTTCAGGGGGCGATTTTTTGCCCCTCCCGAGGGGCCAATGGCTGGAGATGCCCTAAGGGCCAGGTGGTACCCAAATGGATACATCATTGATACTGTATTTCCAACTATTTCCAAGGACTAGTTAACCAACTTGGCAGGGCATGTTCGGATCGGCTAAACAGGGCTTGAGTGGAGAACAGATCGGGAGAGAAAGTTTGTATAGAGTAATAATTGTATATGAAGAGACTCAGCTCACAATATTTCGGGTAAGTCGGGATGTTCCCAATTGAAGTGGGTGCAAAAACTGATAAACCAAACTACAATGGAATGAAGGGACAATCTGGAGCACCTTCTTCCCGCATGAGACGGATGAAATTATGAATCTACATCTATCAACTAGATTGGATAATGGTTTTATAGCCTCGCATACAGCTCTTTTGATTCAAAGGATTTTTATAGGATTTTTGGAGGATTAGAACCATTAGGAATTTTTTTATGTTATTTGTTTGATTCATAGGATTAAATCCTGTAAGAATTTTTCCAAAGGATTTCTCTGTACTACTTTCCATAAGATTTCTGACATCCACTTAGAGCATCTCCAACAGGCACGCCAAAAGACGCACGCACGGTAAACCCAGCCTTTAGCGCGCGCGGGACGTTTTGCCGCGCTCTAGCGGCGGCGGGAAACTCGCGCGCACGGGAACCGCTTGCGCGCGCGCGTGAAAAGGCGGCATCACGCGCGTCATTTTTGTAAAATGCGGCGCTCGCCACACGCCTTCTCCACGACTCCAATTCCTCTTCCTCTGCCACGACTCCTCTTCCTCCTCCTCTGCCACGCGCGCCTCCACCGCTCCAGCGCCCCAGCACCGACGAGCCACCATGCCGCCGCGCCGCCGAGGAGCGTCGGGCTTCCACGGCGTCCGTCTACGCCCCAACGACGGGTACTACTCCGAGATACGCTCCGGCGATTTCCGGCTCGGCCTCGGCACCTACGGGACGGCGCACGAGGCCGCCCGCGCGTACGACGCGGCGGCGTGGCGCCTAGGCAGGCCGCGCGGGCAGATGAATTTCCAGGACGTCTACACGCTCCAGGGGAGAGGGAGGAGAGAGGGAGAGAGAGACGCCTTAGGATTAACCATATTCAACACACATTTTTTGTTGTTTTGTGTGAACACCGAGGCCATCACCGGCGAGGGTGAGAAGAAGGATAAGCGGCAACATAAATATGATGCATCGCAAAAATAAAGGAGATGGACCTATTCTGGTCTTGAGTGACGGTTGTTGAGTTAAGAGTATGTGTTATGTTTTCTCCCCCGTTGCAATGCACGGGCTCTTTTGCTAGTAACTTTCAAAGGTTTTAATGGCAAACAGAGCATTTTTCTATACGAGTCGATTGATCAAATACTCAGTTAGCATGGAATTTGGTTTCTATGCCAGAGAGCCTGTGCTCGGCTGCTAAGGGCCAGGTGGTACCCAAATGGATACATCATTGATACTGCATTTCCAACTATTTCCAAGGACTAGTTAACCAACTTGGCAGGGCATGTTCGGATCGGCTAAACAGGGCTTGAGTGGAGAACAGATCGGGAGAGAAAGTTTGTATAGAGTAATAATTGTATATGAAGAGACTCAGCTCACAATATTTCGGGTAAGTCGGGATGTTCCCGACTGAAGTGGGTGCAAAAACTGATAAACCAAACTACAATGGAATGAAGGGACAATTCGGAGCACCTTCTTCCCGCATGAGACGGATGAAATTATGAATCTACATCTATCAACTAGATTGGATAATGGTTTTATAGCCTTGCATACGGCTCTTTTGATTCAAAGGATTTTTATAGAATTTTTGGAGGATTAGAACCATTAGGAATTTTTCTATGTTATTGGTTTGATTCATAGGATTAAATCCTGTAAGATTTTTTCCAAAGGATTTCTTTGTACTACTTTCCATAAGATTTCTGACATCCACTTAGAGCATCTCCAACAGGCGCACCAAAATACGCGTGCACGGTAAACTCAGCTTTTAGCGCGCGCGACGTTTTGCCGCGCTCTAGCGGCGGCGGTAAACTCGTGCGCACGGGAACCGCTTGCGCGCGCGCGTGAAAAGGCGGCATCACGCGCGTCATTTTTGGCGCACCGCTTCTGACGCGCCTATAAAATGCGGCGCTCGCCACACGCCTTCTCTATGACTCCGACTCCTCTTCCTCTGCCACGCGCCTTTTCCACGACTCCTCTTCCTCCTCCTCTGTCACGCGCGCCTCCACCGCTCCAGCGCCCCGGCACCGACGCGCCACCATGCCGCCACGCCGCCGAGGAGCGTCGGGTTTCCGCGGCGTCCGTCTGCGCCCCAACGACGGGTACTACTCCGAGATACGCTCCGGCGATCTCCGGCTCGGCCTCGGCACCTACGGAACGGCGCACGAGGCCGCCCGTGCGTACGACACGGCGGCGTGGCGCCTAGGCAGGCCGCGCGGGCAGATGAATTTTCAGGACGTCTACACGCTCCAGGGGAGAGGGAGGAGAGAGGGAGAGAGAGACGCCTTAGGATTAACCATATTCAACACACATTTTTTGTTGTTTTGTGTGAACACCGAGGCCATCGCCGGCGAGGGTGAGAAGAAGGATAAGTGGCAACATAAATATATTGCCTCGCAAAAATAAAGGAGATGGACCTATTCTGGTCTTGAGTGACGGTTGTTGAGTTAAGAGTATGTGTTATGTTTTCTCCCCCGTTGCAACGCACGGGCTCTTTTGCTAGTAACTTTCAAAGGTTTTAATGGCAAACGGAGCATTTTTCTATACGAGTCGATTGATCAAATACTCGGTTAGCATGGAATTTGGTTTCTATGCCAAAGAGCCTGTGCTCGGCTGCTAAGGGCCAGGTGGTACCCAAATGGATACATCATTGATACTGTATTTCCAACTATTTCCAAGGACCAGTTAACCAACTTGGCAGGGCATGTTCGGATTGGCTAAACAGGGCTTGAGTGGAGAACAAATCGGGAGAGAAAGTTTGTATAGAGTAATAATTATATATGAAGAGACTCAGCTCACAATATTTCGGGTAAGTCGGGATGTTCCCGACTGAAGTGGGTGCAAAAACTGATAAACCAAACTACAATGGAATGAAGGGACAATCCGGAGCACCTTCTTCCCGCATGAGACGGATGAAATTATGAATCTACATCTATCAACTAGATTGGATAATGGTTTTATAGCCTCGCATACGGCTCCTTTGATTCAAAGGATTTTTATAGGATTTTTGGAGGATTAGAACCATTAGGAATTTTTCTATGTTATTTGTTTGATTCATAGGATTAAATCCTGTAAGATTTTTTCTAAAGGATTTCTCTGTACTACTTTCCATAAGATTTCTGACATCCACTTAGAGCATCTCCAACAGGCGCGCCAAAAGATGCGCGCATGGTAAACCCAGCTTTTAGCGCGCGCGGGACGTCTTGCCGCGCTCTAGCGGCGGCGGGAAACTCGCGCGCGTGGGAACCGCTTGCGCGCGCGCGTGAAAAGGCGGCATCACGCGCGTCATTTTTGGCGCACCGCTTCCGACGCGCCTATAAAATGCGGCGCTCGCCACACGCCTTCTCCACGACTCTGATTCCTCTTCCTCTGCCACGCGCCTTTTCCACGACTCCTATTCCTCCTCCTCTGCCACGCGCGCCTCCACCGCTCCAGCGCCCCGGCACCGACGCGCCACCATGCCGCCGCGCCGCCGAAGAGCGTCGGGCTTCCGCGGCGTCCGTCTGCGCCCCAACGACGGGTACTACTCCGAGATACGCTCCAGCGATCTCCGGCTCGGCCTCAGCACCTACGGGACGGCGCACGAGGCCGCCCGCGCGGGCAGATGAAGTTCCAGGACGTGTACACGCTCCAGGGGAGAGGAAGGAGAGAGGGAGAGAGAGACGCCTTAGGATTAACCATATTCAACACACATTTTTTGTTATTTTGTGTGAACACCGAGGCCATCGCCGGCGAGGGTGAGAAGGAGGATAAGCAGCAACATAAATATGATGCCTCGCAAAAATAAAGGAGATGGACCTATTCTGGTCTTGAGTGACGGTTGTTGAGTTAAGAGTATGTGTTATGTTTTCTCCCCCGTTGCAACGCACGGGCTCTTTTGCTAGTAACTTTCAAAGGTTTTAATGGCAAACGGAGCATTTTTCTATACGAGTCGATTGATCAAATACTCGGTTAGCATGGAATTTGGTTTCTATGCCAAAGAGCCTGTGCTCGGCTGCTAAGGGCCAGGTGGTACCCAAATGGATACATCATTGATACTGTATTTCCAACTATTTCCAAGGACCAGTTAACCAACTTGGCAGGGCATGTTCGGATTGGCTAAACAGGGCTTGAGTGGAGAACAAATCGGGAGAGAAAGTTTGTATAGAGTAATAATTATATATGAAGAGACTCAGCTCACAATATTTCGGGTAAGTCGGGATGTTCCCGACTGAAGTGGGTGCAAAAACTGATAAACCAAACTACAATGGAATGAAGGGACAATCCGGAGCACCTTCTTCCCGCATGAGACGGATGAAATTATGAATCTACATCTATCAACTAGATTGGATAATGGTTTTATAGCCTCGCATACGGCTCCTTTGATTCAAAGGATTTTTATAGGATTTTTGGAGGATTAGAACCATTAGGAATTTTTCTATGTTATTTGTTTGATTCATAGGATTAAATCCTGTAAGATTTTTTCTAAAGGATTTCTCTGTACTACTTTCCATAAGATTTCTGACATCCACTTAGAGCATCTCCAACAGGCGCGCCAAAAGACGCGCGCATGGTAAACCCAGCTTTTAGCGCGCGCGTGACGTTTTGCCGCGCTCTAGCGGCGGCGGGAAACTCGCGCGCACGGGAACCGCTTGCGCGCGCGCGTGAAAAGGCGGCATCACGCGCGTCATTTTTGTAAAATGCGGCGCTCGCCACACGCCTTCTCCACGACTCCAATTCGTCTTCCTCTGCCACGACTCCTCTTCCTCCTCCTCTGCCACGCGCGCCTCCACCGCTCCAGCACCCTGGCACCGACGAGCCACCATGCCGCCGCGCCGCCGAGGAGCGTCGGGCTTCCACGGCGTCCGTCTGCGCCCCAACGACGGGTACTACTCCGAGATACGCTCCGGCGATTTCCGGCTCGGCCTCGGCACCTACGGGACGGCGCACGAGGCCGCCCGTGCGTACGACGCGGCGGCGTGGCGCCTAGGCAGGCCGCGCGGGCAGATGAATTTCCAGGACGTCTACACGCTCCAGGGGAGAGGGAGGAGAGAGGGAGAGAGAGACGCCTTAGGATTAACCATATTCAACACACATTTTTTGTTGTTTTGTGTGAACACCGAGGCCATCACCGGCGAGGGTGAGAAGAAGGATAAGCGGCAACATAAATATGATGCATCGCAAAAATAAAGGAGATGGACCTATTCTGGTCTTGAGTGACGGTTGTTGAGTTAAGAGTATGTGTTATGTTTTCTCCCCCGTTGCAATGCACGGGCTCTTTTGCTAGTAACTTTCAAAGGTTTTAATGGCAAACAGAGCATTTTTCTATACGAGTCGATTGATCAAATACTCAGTTAGCATGGAATTTGGTTTCTATGCCAGAGAGCCTGTGCTCGGCTGCTAAGGGCCAGGTGGTACCCAAATGGATACATCATTGATACTGTATTTCCAACTATTTCCAAGGACTAGTTAACCAACTTGGCAGGGCATGTTCGGATTGGCTAAACAGGGCTTGAGTGGAGAACAGATCGGGAGAGAAAGTTTGTATAGAGTAATAATTGTATATGAAGAGACTCAGCTCACAATATTTCGGGTAAGTCGGGATGTTCCCGACTGAAGTGGGTGCAAAAACTGATAAACCAAACTACAATGGAATGAAGGGACAATTCGGAGCACCTTCTTCCCGCATGAGACGGATGAAATTATGAATCTACATCTATCAACTAGATTGGATAATGGTTTTATAGCCTTGCATACGGCTCTTTTGATTCAAAGGATTTTTATAGAATTTTTGGAGGATTAGAACCATTAGGAATTTTTCTATGTTATTGGTTTGATTCATAGGATTAAATCCTGTAAGATTTTTTCCAAAGGATTTCTTTGTACTACTTTCCATAAGATTTCTGACATCCACTTAGAGCATCTCCAACAGGCGCACCAAAAGACGCGCGCACGGTAAACTCAGCAATTAGCGCGCGCGGGACGTTTTGCCGCGCTCTAGCGGCGGCGGTAAACTCGTGCGCACGGGAACCGCTTGCGCGCGCGCGTGAAAAGGCGGCATCACGCGCGTCATTTTTGGCGCACCGCTTCCGACGCGCCTATAAAATGCGGCGCTCACCACACGCCTTCTCTATGACCCCGACTCCTCTTCCTCTGCCACGCGCCTTCTCCACGACTCCTCTTCCTCCTCCTCTGTCACGCGCGCCTCCACCGCTCCAGCGCCCCGGCACCGACGCGCCACCATGCCGCCACGCCGCCGAGGAGCGTCGGGTTTCCGCGGCGTCCGTCTGCGCCCCAACGACGGGTACTACTCCGAGATACGCTCCGGCGATCTCCGGCTCGGCCTCGGCACCTACGGGACGGCGCACGAGGCCGCGCGTGCGTACGACACGGCGGCGTGGCGCCTAGGCAGGCCGTGCGGGCAGATGAATTTTCAGGACGTCTACATGCTCCAGGGGAGAGGGAGGAGAGAGGGAGAGAGAGACGCCTTAGGATTAACCATATTCAACACACATTTTTTGTTGTTTTGTGTGAACACCGAGGCCATCGCCGGCGAGGGTGAGAAGAAGGATAAGCGGCAACATAAATATATTGCCTCGCAAAAATAAAGGAGATGGACCTATTCTGGTCTTGAGTGACGGTTGTTGAGTTAAGAGTATGTGTTATGTTTTCTCCCCCGTTGCAACGCACGGGCTCTTTTGCTAGTAACTTTCAAAGGTTTTAATGGCAAACGGAGCATTTTTCTATACGAGTCGATTGATCAAATACTCGGTTAGCATGGAATTTGGTTTCTATGCCAAAGAGCCTGTGCTCGGCTGCTAAGGGCCAGGTGGTACCCAAATGGATACATCATTGATACTGTATTTCCAACTATTTCCAAGGACCAGTTAACCAACTTGGCAGGGCATGTTCGGATTGGCTAAACAGGGCTTGAGTGGAGAACAAATCGGGAGAGAAAGTTTGTATAGAGTAATAATTATATATGAAGAGACTCAGCTCACAATATTTCGGGTAAGTCGGGATGTTCCCGACTGAAGTGGGTGCAAAAACTGATAAACCAAACTACAATGGAATGAAGGGACAATCCGGAGCACCTTCTTCCCGCATGAGACGGATGAAATTATGAATCTACATCTATCAACTAGATTGGATAATGGTTTTATAGCCTCGCATACGGCTCCTTTGATTCAAAGGATTTTTATAGGATTTTTGGAGGATTAGAACCATTAGGAATTTTTCTATGTTATTTGTTTGATTCATAGGATTAAATCCTGTAAGATTTTTTCCAAAGGATTTCTCTGTACTACTTTCCATAAGATTTCTGACATCCACTTAGAGCATCTCCAACAGGCGCGCCAAAAGACGCGCGCATGGTAAACCCAGCTTTTAGCGCGCGCGGGACGTCTTGCCGCGCTCTAGCGGCGGCGGGAAACTCGCGCGCGTGGGAACCGCTTGCGCGCGCGCGTGAAAAGGCGGCATCACGCGCGTCATTTTTGGCGCACCGCTTCCGACGCGCCTATAAAATGCGGCGCTCGCCACACGCCTTCTCCACGACTCCGATTCCTCTTCCTCTGCCACGCGCCTTTTCCACGACTCCTCTTCCTCCTCCTCTGCCACGCGCGCCTCCACCGCTCCAGCGCCCCGGCACCGACGCGCCACCATGCCGCCGCGCCGCCGAAGAGCGTCGGGCTTCCGCGGCGTCCGTCTGCGCCCCAACGACGGGTACTACTCCGAGATACGCTCCAGCGATCTCCGGCTCGGCCTCAGCACCTACGGGACGGCGCACGAGGCCGCCCGCGCGGGCAGATGAAGTTCTAGGACGTGTACACGCTCCAGGGGAGAGGAAGGAGAGAGGGAGAGAGAGACGCCTTAGGATTAACCATATTCAACACACATTTTTTGTTATTTTGTGTGAACACCGAGGCCATCACCGGCGAGGGTGAGAAGGAGGATAAGCGGCAACATAAATATGATGCCTCGCAAAAATAAAGGAGATGGACCTATTCTGGTCTTGAGTGACGGTTGTTGAGTTAAGAGTATGTGTTATGTTTTCTCCCCCGTTGCAACGCACGGGCTCTTTTGCTAGTAACTTTCAAAGGTTTTAATGGCAAATGGAGCATTTTTCTATACGAGTCGATTGATCAAATACTCGGTTAGCATGGAATTTGGTTTCTATGCCAAAGAGCCTGTGCTCGGCTGCTAAGGGCCAGGTGGTACCCAAATGGATACATCATTGATACTGTATTTCCAACTATTTCCAAGGACCAGTTAACCAACTTGGCAGGGCATGTTCGGATTGGCTAAACAGGGCTTGAGTGGAGAACAAATCGGGAGAGAAAGTTTGTATAGAGTAATAATTATATATGAAGAGACTCAGCTCACAATATTTCGGGTAAGTCGGGATGTTCCCGACTGAAGTGGGTGCAAAAACTGATAAACCAAACTACAATGGAATGAAGGGACAATCCGGAGCACCTTCTTCCCGCATGAGACGGATGAAATTATGAATCTACATCTATCAACTAGATTGGATAATGGTTTTATAGCCTCGCATACGGCTCCTTTGATTCAAAGGATTTTTATAGGATTTTTGGAGGATTAGAACCATTAGGAATTTTTCTATGTTATTTGTTTGATTCATAGGATTAAGTCCTGTAAGATTTTTTCCAAAGGATTTCTCTGTACTACTTTCCATAAGATTTCTGACATCCACTTAGAGCATCTCCAACAGGCGCGCCAAAAGACGCGCGCATGGTAAACCCAGCTTTTAGCGCGCGCGGGACGTTTTGCCGCGCTCTAGCGGCGGCGGGAACCGCTTGGGCGCGCGCGTGAAAAGGCGGCATCACGCGCGTCATTTTTGGCGCACTGCTTCCGACGCGCCTATAAAATGCGGCGCTCGCCACACGCCTTCTCCACGACTCCGATTCCTCTTCCTCTGCCACGCGCCTTTTCCACGACTCCTCTTCCTCCTCCTCTGCCACGCGCGCCTCCACCGCTCCAGCGCCCCGGCACCGACGCACCACCATGCCGCCGCGCTGCCAAGGAGCGTCGGGCTTCCGCAGCGTCCGTCTACGCCCCAACGACGGGTACTACTCCGAGATACGCTCCGGCGATCTCCGGCTCGGCCTCGGCACCTACGGGACGGCGCACGAGGCCGCCCGCGCGTACGACGCGGCGGCGTGGCGCCTAGGCAGGCCGCGCGGGCAGATGAATTTCCAGGACGTCTACACACTCCAGCAGGCGCTGGACGTCGCCCCGCCGCCTCGTCTTAACACGGCAGAAGACCGTGCGGAGCACGCTGAGCGGCAGCGCCGCCTCCTCGTCGCCCAGGAGGACGAGCGGGTCATGGGGGAGTGGCGCCTGCGCCACCAGGAGGACGTCGCCTACGAGCAAGCCTACTGGGAAAGGCGCCGCAAGGAGGACACGCGAAGGTGCCGCAATTCGCGGTTGGACAGGCATCGACGGAAGGCATTGGCGAATGCACAGTCGGATATCATTGCTGCAGGTGGGAGGTCATTCTGCACGGAAAACGATGATCGTTGGTTGGACATATGGCTCGATACCTCGGACGACACCGACGAGTATGATGATGGTGATGATGATAGCGACTTGGAGTAGTTTCTATCTAGTTGCGCCGTAGTTTATCTATGCTTTCGAACTATCTATCTAGTTGCACCGATGTAAAATACCTTTGTATCGTTTTTTATTTATGCAATCTATCTAGTTTTTATTTATCTATACTTCCGATTTATCTAAAAATAAAAAAAATGTTGTGTGCGCGCTGCATTTTAGCGCAGCTGCTGGAGCCAGCGTTGCGCGCCGCGCCAAACCAGGCAATGGGCGCGCGGCAAACCAGTTTTTTGCGCGCGGCGCGTTCGGCGCCTGTTGGAGATGCTCTTAAACCTCTTTGAAAGAACCATTTGTTTTCCTATGATACAATCAAACAACCCAAACTCCGATCCTCTAGGATTGAGATGAGCATGACATTCCAATCATATGTTTTTCCTATTCCAACGTTTTAGAATCCCGGGAATCGAGTATAATATACGGGGAGCGTATTCAAGTTCACACCAACAAGTAGGCACGAGACTTCCTAGCACAGACGATGGCTCTAACGGCTCCTGTACGGCGGGGCGACTCGGGAGGCGATTCCATGGGTGTCGGTGCGGCAGCCATTGACGTGGTGGCGGCGACGACGTGCGGCTGGATGGCGGTGCGCCCAGGCGTGGGGCTCGCGCAGCGGCGCTCAGCGTCAGGCGGGCGGACTCCGGGCCCTTTCCCCTCGGGCAGCCGGTTCTGGGCGTTGTCGGGGGCCGATTCTGATGACGAAGAAGAAGAGGAAGACCAGGTATGTTCTTAGGTGAGTGATGGTGGTTCGCCGAGGCCTCGCGTGGCGAGCTCGATGGGTGATTTTGTCGCCCGGTCAGAGGAGCTTGGGGGCTCCTTCAAGGCTGGCCACCGTCGTGCTTTCACATCGGGTGGCCATGGCGGGCGTCGCCTGGCGGCGCAGATCTGGTGGCCGCCCAAGGGGGTGGACGCGGGCCCGGAGTGGTGCTCGTGCACTCTGCTGGAGATGGGAAGGAGTGGCCTGGAGGTGGCGTTGCAGCCCTTGGCCTCGGCGTGCTCGTCGTCGTTGTCAGGGGACGACGGTGACGGCGACGGCGGAGCCGCCCATGCCAGGGAGCCGATCTTCCAGCCTAGGGTTGCGTTGGCTGGGCCGGTTTCTGGTCTGGATGTGGTGGAATGGCCCAGCCTGCCCTCGCTTGGGCCAGGGGGCCCAGTGGGCGATCTGCCCATCCCTCCGTCTGCTGGGGTGCTGGGGGTCGCGCTTGTGAGTGGGCTCTGCTCTCCTGGGCCGTTGGCCCCGTGTCCTCCAGTCGTCGAGCCCGGGCCCAGTGTGGGGTTGGAAGTGCAGCGGCCTCCGCCCATATATAAGTGGCTGTGGCTACCGCGGGGTGCCCTAGATCTCACTCTAGGGTTTCCCGCATCCCACTCGCAGGTGCGGCGCTTCGGGCATCTCGCTCGGTGTCTGATCCATTCCGCTCCCCCTCCCCTCGTGAGCTTGTTCGCATCGGCGGTGCGGATGGGATCTCGGCGCGTTGAGAAGTCTCCCATGTCCCCTCCGGTTCCGGCGGCCGAGCGCTAGCGTGAGCTAGATCTGCGGGCGCAGGCGCTATCGAAGAGGCCAGCGGGCCAGGCGGAGGATGGGGGATGGGGGCCGCCACCTCCCTGGTGGCTGGCTGAGCAAGAGCGAAAGCATCTGGAGGAGCACGAGTGCAAGAGGAAGAAGAAGGAGGAGTACATGCGGCGGGGGCTGGAGCAGAAGAAGGAGCTCAAGCGGAAGGAATCCCTCCTCCCTTCCTGCGGCGAACGGATCGGGGATCCCTTTGCCAAGAAGCAAAAGCAGAAGGGGGGGGGGAGCTCACTAGAGCCCAAGCGGCCGCCGTTGGCCCTGGCGGCGGCGCCATCGGCTTCTAAGGGCTCGGCTAAGGCCCCCATCCCCGTGGAGGAGGCGGACGGGTCTGAATGCTTCAAGTGTGGCCGGGCGGGCCATTATCAGAATGTGTGCACTTCCAAGCCTCTATGCGTCGTCTGCCATGAGGAAGGCCACGCATTGGCTCACTGTCCGTCGTGGGGGCGGACCTTGATGATGCAGATCATGGGCAACGCCATCCCCAGTGAGGGCTTCTTCTGTCTCCCATTTGTGGAATCGGAGGGTGAGGAGGTGCACGCACAGTTGGTGGCGGACACGGCCGTCATCTCCATGGCTCTTGGGCTGCTGTCAGTCCCCATTTTGGAGGCGGAGCTTCCCTACCTTTTCGAGGGGGAGTGGGACTGGCAGATGATCACGATCGGTGATAACATGTTCTCGGTCATCTTCCCCAACAAGGCCATGCTGCGGATGGCGGCCCGCAGTGGCAAGCTCTTCCTTTCCCTCAACAATATATGGCAGATATCAAGAAAGCGCTGCCGGAGGAGCCCAAGGCCGAGATGATGCTCGATGTGTGGGTCAAGCTGTGGGGTGTGCCTTCCAAGCATCGCCGTGTGGACCATCTCATGGCCGGGACCGTCATGATTGGCCGGCCCATGGAGGTGGGCCAGGCGTCGCTGGCGGGGCTTGGGCCGGTGCGGATGCGCTTCGCATGCCGCTCTCCGTCCAAGGTTCGTGGTTATGTGCAATTGTGGTTCGACAGTGAGGGATTGACCATCAAGATGTAGGCCGAGCAGGCAGATCCCTAGGGCGCGGCGCCTCCTCCTCCTCCTCCTCCAACTAGTTTGGGCAAGGGGCCGGACGGCAAAGACAAGGGCCATGACATGAGCATGGGAGACGACTCGATCGATACGGCTTCGTGGGACATGCTGGGGCTCAAGGACAAGGATCCGGAGGCCGTCGCTCTGGCAGGGGGTGGTGCGACTGACATGGGCGAGCGACAGGTCGGAGTTGGCAGCAATGAGACGAGTTTCAACCAATACGGCTCCAACATGTCGCTTTGCCTAGAGGGTGACAAGGGCGTCACGGCCTCCTGCGACTCGGGAGGACGCTGGATGCTCCTTTCCCCGGTGATGGAGGACGCGGGAGGTGTGCGGGCGCTCGGGACGCGCTCCCCTCCCCCTCAGGCTTCAATGGTCAACGCCGGTGGAGCCAGGCGGGCTCCCAAGAAGACGACAGGCCGCAAGAATCCCTCGGTGGCGCCGGCGAGCCCCTCGTTGGTTGGTGTGGGCGCTCCTGCCTCGCTTCGTCCGGTGGTGATGGCGCTGGCCTCTCCAGCTGGGAAGACGGGCGGGTCTGCGACGCCCGCTCCTCCTTCCTTCGTGAATGCGCTTCGGGAAGCAGTGTCCAAGACGGCGCCCATCTCCACGGCTAAGCGCTCCAAGGCGGTGGCGGCGTCTTCCCCTTCTCTGGAGCGGGTCAGCTCACGCGCGAAAGGTGCCAAGGACACGCTCCCTTCGCTTCAGCGCGCCTAGCTCCTCCTGGCGCAGAAGAACATGGAGCTCGAAGGTAACCCCTTGCCTCGCTTTACGATTTTCGAAGATTATTCCGATGAGCGCTTAGGTGGGTTACTAGAGGATTGTGGTGTTGATATGTCGAACGTGGATGAGTCTCGAGAGCTTCTTTCTCTCCTTCGCTCTAAGGAAATTGCGCAGGCAGCGTTGACTCAGGCAGCTGTTGCCTGTGTGGCGCCATCGACAGCAGAAGCAGGGGCTTCTGTGGAGATCGTGGCGTGGCCCGCTCAGGGGGACGTAGCAGCAGGGGCTGCACCGTCCCCCCCAACCCGTTGTCCTGCCAAGACATGGCGTGTGGCCAAAGCGGTTACCGCTAGGGGTATCCGTGTCTGCAATCGCATAATTTGATGCAGTTCTTCTTTTGGAACATTCGTGGCTTTGGCAACGCTGGGAGGCGGGCCCAGCTGAAGGAATACATCCGCGATGAGGGGATCGATGTAGTGGGCTTACAGGAAACCATCAAGGTGGATTTCCCTCGTCAGGATTTGCTAGCAATCGATCCCCTGGAGCGTTTTGGGTGGCATTGGGTGCCCGCTCAGGGCCATTCTGGGGGATGCTGCTTGGTGTCAATAAAGTATGCTGCGAAGTGTTGGCGTGGGATGCGGGTAGTTTTATTTCTGCTCACGTGCGTCAGCGTGCGTCCCTGCAGGAGTGGGAGGTCATTGTGGTGTATGGCCTGGCCGATCACTCGCGCTCACAGGAGTTCTTGGGAGAACTCCATGTGAAGGTAGCGGCCTTAGGCGCGCGCAACTTACGACTGCTGGTGGGGGGCGATTTTTACTTAATTTGCTCGGGAGCGGACAAGAATAACGGGATCATCAACTGGACTAGGGTGTCTATGTTTAATAATGCGATCGCGGCAATGGCCCTTAGGGAAGTGGCGCGCGTAGGGGCACGGTACACGTGGACAAACAAACAGTTAACTCCAGTCCGGTCGGTGCTGGACCGGGTTTTCATGTCTGCGGATTGGGAACTGCTATTCCCATTATGCTCCCTTCAAGCCGAGACTAGGATTGGGTCGGATCACGTCCCTCTTATTCTTTCCTCAGGGGAGGACAGATTGAAACATAGCCCGTGTTTTTTCTTCAAAACTGCATGGCTTGACTCTCCGGGCTTCGAGGAAATTTTTCTTTCCAAATGGGAGTCTTGCGTGGCCCGCCTCGGGCCCACGCGCGGGCCGATGGAGTTTTGGATTTGTTGGAAATATGCCCTAGAGGCAATAATAAAAGTATTATTATATTTCTATGTTCATGATAATTGTCTTTTATTCATGCTATAACTGTATTATCCGGAAATCGTAATACACGTGTGAATACAAAGACCACAATATGTCCCTAGTAAGCCTCTAGTTGACTAGCTCGTTGTGATCAACAGATAGTCATGGTTTCCTGGCTATGGACATTGGATGTCGTTGATGACGGGATCACATCATTAGAAGAATGATGTGATGGACAAGACCCAATCCTAAGCATAGCACAAAGATCGTGTAGTTCGTTTGCTAGAGCTTTGCCAATGTCAAGTATCTCTTCCTTCGACCATGAGAGCATGTAACTCCTGGATACCGTAGGGGTGCTTTGGGTGTATCAAACATCACAACATAACTGGGTGACTATAACGGTGCACTACAGGTATCTCCGAAAGTATCTATTGTTTTATGCGGATCGAGACTAGGATTTGTCACTCCGTATGACGGAGAGGTATCTCTGGGCCCACTCGGTAATGCATCATCATAATGAGCTCAAGGTGACCAATGTGTTGGCCACGGGATCATGCATTACGGTACGAGTAAAGTGACTTGCCGGTAACGAGACTGAACAAGGTATTAGGATACCGACGATCGAGTCTCGGGCAAGTAACGTACCGATTGACAAAGGGAATTGTATACAGGGTTTGATCGAATCCTCGACATCGTGGTTCAACCGATGAAATCATCGAGGAGCGTGTGGGAGCCAACATGGGTATCCAGACCCCGCTGTTGGTTATTGCCCGAGAGTGGTCTCGGTCATGTCTGCATGTCTCCCGAGCCCGTAGGGTCTACACACTTAAGGTTCAGTGACGCTAGGGTTGTTAGGAAGACTAGTATGTGACTACCGAATGTTGTTCGGAGTCCCGGATGAGATCCCGGACGTCACAAGGAGTTCCGGAATGGTCCGGAGGTAAAGTTTTATATATGGGAAGTTGTTAAACAGGCACCGGAAAGTTTCGGGGTTATACCGGTATTGTACCGGGACCACCGGAAGGGTTCCGGGGGTCCAGCGGGAGGGGCCACCCCTCCCGGGGGGCCACTTGGGCTGCATGGGGATAGCAGCCAGCCCCTAGTGGGCTTGGCGCGCCCCCCTCCTTGGGCCCATGCGCCTAAGGGTGGGGGGGAAACCCTAAAGGGGGCGCACCCCCTTTGCTTGGGGGGCAAGCCCCCCACCCCTTGGCCGCCGCCCCCCCTAGGGTTTTCCCTAGAGGGCCGGCCCCCCTTGCCCTTTCCCCTATATATAGAGGGGTGAGGGGAGGGCTGCAAGACACCATAACTCAAGGCGCAACCCCTCCCCTCCCCAACACATCTCCTCCTCCGTACGTGCTTGGCGAAGCCCTGTCGGAATACTGCCGCGTCAACTGCACCACGCCGTCGTGCTGCCGTTGGAGATGCCTTCCTCAACCTCTCCTTCCTCCTTGCTGGATCAAGACGGAGGAGACGTCTCCCGTCCCGTACGTGTGTTGAACGCGGAGGTGCTGTCCGTTCAGCACTAGGACATCGGTGATCCGAATCACGTTCGAGTACGACTCCATCATCACCATCTCCTTGGCAAGCTTCCGCTCGTGATCCACAAGTGGTATGTAGATGCAAACTCTCTCCCTTGACTCGTTGCTTAGATGAACTCATAGATGGATCTTGGTGAAACCGTAGGAAAATTTTTAATTTTCTGCAACGTTCCCCAACAGTGGCATCATGAGCTAGGTCTATGCGTAGTTCTCTTTGCACGAGTAGAACACAATTTTGTTGTGGGCGTGGATCTTGTCATCTTACTTGCCTCTACTAGTCTTTTCTTGCTTCGGCGGTATTGTGGGATGAAGCGGCCCGGACCAACCTTACACGTACGCTTACGTGAGACCGGTTCCACCGACTAACATGCACTAGTTGCATAAGGTGGCTGGCGGGTGTCTGTCTCTCCCACTTTAGTTGGAGCGGATTCGATGAAAAGGGCCCTTATGAAGGGTAAATAGAAGTTGACAAAATCACGTTGTGGTTATTCGTAGGTAAGAAAACGTTCTTGCTAGAACCCAATTGCAGCCACGTAAAAGATGCAACAACAATTAGAGGACGTCTAACTTGTTTTTGCAGCGATTGATCAAGTGATGTGATATGGCCAGAAGTTGTGATGAATGATGAATTGTGATGTATGAGATCATGTTCTTTGTAATAGGATTCACGACTTGCATGTCGATGAGTATGACAACCGGCAGGAGCCATAGGAGTTGTCTTTATTTTTTGTATGACCTGCGTGTCATTGAAGAACGCCATGTAACTTACTTTACTTCATTGCTAAACGCGTTAGTCATAGAAGTAGAAGTAGTCATTGGCATGGCAACTTCATGAAGACACGATGATGGAGATCATGATGATGGAGATCATGGTGTCAAGCCGGTGACAAGATGATCATGGAGCCCCGAAGATGGAGATCAATGGAGCTATATGATATTGGCCATATCATGTCACAACTATATAATTGCATGTGATGTTTATTATGTTTATGCATCTTGTTTACTTAGGACAAGGTAGTAAATAAGGTGATCCCTTACAAAATTTCAAGAAGTGTTCTCCCCTAACTGTGCACCGTTGCTACAGTTCATCGCTTCTAAGCACCACGTGATGATCGGGTGTGATGGATTCTTACGTTCACATACAACGGGTGTAAGACAGTTTTACACAGCGAAAACACTTAGGGTTAACTTGACGAGCCTAGCATGTGCAGACATGGCCTCGGAACACGGAGACCGAAAGGTCGAACACGAGTCGTATGAAAGATACGATCAACATGAGAATGTTCACCGATGATGACTAGTCCGTCTCACGTGATGATCGGACACGGGCTAGTCGACTCGGATCGTGTAACACTTAGATGACTAGAGGGATGTCTAATCTAAGTGGGAGTTCATAATTTGATTAGAACTTAATTATCATGAACTTAGTCTAAAACCTTTGCAAATATGTCTTGTAGATCAAATGGCCAACGCTCATGTCAACATGAACTTCAACGCGTTCCTAGAGAAAACCAAGCTGAAAGATGATGGCAGCAACTATACGGACTGGGTCCGGAACCTGAGGATCATCCTCATAGCTGCCAGGAAACAATATGTCCTAGAAGGACCGCTAGGTGACGCTCCCGTCCCAGAGAACCAAGACATTATGAATGCTTGGCAGTCTCATGCTGATGATTACTCCCTCATTCAGTGCGGCATGCTTTACAGCTTAGAACCGGGGCTCCAAAAGCGTTTTGAGCATCACGGAGCATATGAGATGTTCGAAGAGCTGAAACTAGTTTTCCAAGCTCACGCCCGGGTCGAGAGATATGATGTCTCCGACAAGTTCTACAGTTGTAAGATGGAGGAAAACAGTTCTGTCAGTGAACACATCCTGAAGATGTCTGGGTTACACAACCGTATGACCCAGCTAAATATTAACCTCCTAGATGAGGCGGTCATTGACAGAATCCTCCATTCGCTCCCACCAAGCTACAAGAGCTTTGTGATGAACTACAATATGCAGGGGATGGTAAAGACCATTCCTGAAGTATTTTCTATGCTGAAGTCAGCAGAGGTTGAAATCAAGAAAGAACATCAAGTGTTGTTGGTCAATAAGACCACTAAGTTCAAGAAGGGCAAGGGTAAGAAGAACTTCAAGAAGGACGGCAAGGAGGTTGCCGCGCCCGGTAAGCCAGTTGCCGGGAAGAAGTCAAAGAATGGACCCAAGCCTGAGACTGAGTGCTTTTATTGCAAGGGGAAGGGTCACTGGAAGCGGAACTGCCCCAAATACTTAGCGGATAAGAAGGCCGGCAACACCAAAGGTATATTTGATATACATGTAATTGATGTGTACCTCACCAGTACTCGTAGTAACTCCTGGGTATTTGATACCGGTGCCGTTGCTCATATTTGTAACTCACAGCAGGAGCTGCGGAATAAACGGAGACTGGCGAAGGACGAGGTGACGATGCGCGTCGGGAATGGTTCCAGAGTCGATGTGATCACCGTCGGCACGCTGCCTCTACATTTACCTACGGGATTAGTTTTGAACCTTAATAATTGTTATTTAGTGCCAAGTTTGAGCATGAACATTGTATCTGGATCTCGTTTAATTCGAGATGGCTACTCATTTAAGTCTGAGAATAATGGTTGTTCGATTTATATGAGAGATATGTTTTATGGTCATGCTCCGATGGTCAATGGTTTATTCTTAATGAATCTCGAGCGTAATATTACACATGTTCATAGTGTAGATGCCAAAAGATGTAAAGTTGATAACGATAGTCCCACATACTTGTGGCACTGCCGCCTTGGTCACATTGGTGTCAAACGCATGAAGAAGCTCCATGCTGATGGACTTTTGGAGTCTCTTGATTATGAATCATTTGACACATGCGAACCATGCCTCATGGGCAAAATGACCAAGACTCCGTTCTCCGGTACAATGGAGCGAGCAACCAACTTGTTGGAAATCATACATACCGATGTGTGCGGTCCAATGAGCGTTGAGGCTCGCGGAGGATATCGTTATGTTCTCACTCTCACTGACGACTTAAGTAGATATGGGTATATCTACTTAATGAAACACAAGTCTGAGACCTTTGAGAAGTTCAAGGAATTTCAGAATGAGGTGGAGAATCAACGTGACCGAAAGATAAAGTTCCTACGATCAGATCATGGAGGAGAATATTTAAGTCACGAATTTGGCACGCACTTAAGGAAATGTGGAATCGTTTCACAACTCACGCCGCCTGGAACACCTCAGCGAAACGGTGTGTCCGAACGTCGTAATCGCACTCTATTGGATATGGTGCGGTCTATGATGTCTCTTACCGATTTACCGCTATCATTTTGGGGATACGCTCTAGAGACAGCTACATTCACTTTAAATAGGGCACCGTCTAAATCCGTTGAGACGACACCGTATGAATTATGGTTTGGGAAGAAACCTAAGCTGTCGTTTCTAAAAGTTTGGGGATGCGATGCTTATGTCAAGAAACTTCAACCTGAAAAGCTCGAACCCAAGTCGGAAAAATGCGTCTTCATAGGATACCCTAAGGAAACTGTAGGGTATACCTTCTACTTAAGATCCGAAGGCAAGATCTTTGTTGCCAAAAACGGATGCTTTCTGGAAAAAGAGTTTCTCTCGAAAGAAGTAAGTGGGAGGAAAGTAGAACTCGATGAAGTACTACCTCTCGAACGGGAAAGTGGTGCAGCTCAGGAAAATGTTCCTGTGATGCCCACACCAACTGAAGAGGAAACCAATGATGATGATCAAGGTACTTCGGATCAAGTTGCTACTGAACTTCGTAGGTCCACAAGGACACGTTCCGCACCAGAGTGGTACGGCAACCCTGTCCTGGAAATCATGTTGTTAGACAACGGTGAACCTTCGAACTATGAAGAAGCGATGGCGGGCCCAGATTCCAACAAATTGCTAGAAGCCATGAAATCCAAGATAGAATCCATGTATGAAAACAAAGTATGGACTTTGACTGACTTGCCCGATGATCGGCGAGCGATAGAAAACAAATGGATCTTTAAGAAGAAGACGGACGCGGATGGAAATGTTACCATCTATAAAGCTCGACTTGTCGCTAAGGGTTATCGACAAGTTCAAGGGATTGACTACGACGAGACATTCTCTCCCGTAGCGAAGCTTAAGCCCGTCTGAATCATGTTAGCAATTGCCGCATACTATGATTATGAGATATGGCAGATGGACGTCAAAACGGCATTCCTTAACGGGCATCTTAAGGAAGAGCTGTATATGATGCAGCCAGAAGGTTTTGTCGATCCTAAGAACGCTAACAAAGTATGCAAGCTCCAGCGATCCATTTATGGGCTGGTGCAAGCATCTCGGAGTTGGAATATTCGCTTTGATGAGATGATCAAAGCGTTTGGGTTTATGCAGACTTATGGAGAAGCCTGCGTTTACAAGAAAGTGAGTGGGAGCTCTGTAGCATTTCTCATATTATATGTGGATGACATACTCTTGATGGGAAATAATATAGAATTTCTGGACAGCATTAAGGCCTACTTGAACAAATGTTTTTCAATGAAGGACCTTGGAGAAGCTGCTTATATATTAGGCATCAAGATCTATAGAGATAGATCGAGACGCCTCATATGTCTTTCACAAAGCACATACCTTGATAAGATTTTGAAAAAATTCAAAATGGATGAGTCCAAGAAAGGGTTCTTGCCTATGTTACAAGGTGTGAGATTGAGCTCAGCTCAGTCACCGACCACGGCAAAAGATAAAGAAGAGATGAGTGTCATCCCCTATGCTTCAGCCATAGGATCTATTATGTATGCCATGCTGTGTACCAGACCTGATGTAAACCTTGCCGTGAGTTTGGTAGCAAGATACCAGAGTAATCCCGGCAAGGAACACTGGACAGTGGTCAAGAATATCCTGAAGTACCTGAAAAGGACAAAGGACATGTTTCTCGTTTATGGAGGTGACAAAGAGCTCGTCGTAAAGGGTTACGTTGACGCTAGCTTCGACACAGATCTGGATGACTCTAAGTCACAAACCGGATACGTGTATATGTTGAATGGTGGAGCAGTAAGCTGGTGCAGCTGCAAGCAGAGTGTCGTGGCGGGATCTACATGTGAAGCGGAGTACATGGCAGCCTCGGAGGCAGCGCATGAAGCTATTTGGGTGAAGGAGTTCATCACCGACCTAGGAGTCATACCCAATGCGTCGGGGCCAATCAAACTCTTCTGTGACAACACTAGAGCTATTGCCCTTGCCAAGGAGCCCAGGTTTCACGAGAAGACCAGGCACATCAAGCGTCGTTTCAACTCCATCCGTGAAAATGTTCAAGATGGAGACATAGAAATTTGCAAAGTACATACGGATCTGAATGTCGCTGATCCGTTGACTAAACCTCTCTCGCGAGCTAAACATGATCAACACCAAAACTCTATGAGTGTTCGATTCATCACAATGTAACTAGATTGGTGACTCTAGTGCAAGTGGGAGACTGTTGGAAATATGCCCTAGAGGCAATAATAAAAGTATTATTATATTTCTATGTTCATGATAATTGTCTTTTATTCATGCTATAACTGTATTATCCGGAAATCGTAATACACGTGTGAATACAAAGACCACAATATGTCCCCAGTAAGCCTCTAGTTGACTAGCTCGTTGTGATCAACAGATAGTCATGGTTTCCTGGCTATGGACATTGGATGTCGTTGATGATGGGATCACATCATTAGAAGAATGATGTGATGGACAAGACCCAATCCTAAGCATAGCACAAAGATCGTGTAGTTCGTTTGCTAGAGCTTTGCCAATGTCAAGTATCTCTTCCTTCGACCATGAGAGCGTGTAACTCCTGGATACCGTAGGGGTGCTTTGGGTGTATCAAACGTCACAACATAACTGGGTGACTATAAAGGTGCACTACAGGTATCTCTGAAAGTATCTATTGTTTTATGCGGATCGAGACTGGGATTTGTCACTCCGTATGACGGAGAGGTATCTCTGGGCCCACTCAGTAATGCATCATCATAATGAGCTCAAGGTGACCAATGTGTTGGCCACGGGATCATGCATTACGGTACGAGTAAAGTGACTTGCCGGTAACGAGACTGAACAAGGTATTAGGATACCGACGATCGAGTCTCGGGCAAGTAACGTACCGATTGACAAAGGGAATTGTATACAGGGTTTGATCGAATCCTCGACATCGTGGTTCAACCAATGAAATCATCGAGGAGCGTGTGGGAGCCAACATGGGTATCCAGACCCCGCTGTTGGTTATTGCCCGAGAGTGGTCTCGGTCATGTCTGCATGTCTCCCGAGCCCGTAGGGTCTACACACTTAAGGTTCGGTGACGCTAGGGTTGTTAGGAAGACTAGTATGTGACTACCGAATGTTGTTCGGAGTCCCGGATGAGATCCCGGACGTCACGAGGAGTTCCGGAATGGTCCGGAGGTAAAGTTTTATATATGGGAAGTTGTTAAACGGGCACCAGAAAGTTTCGGGGTTATACCGGTATTGTACCGGGACCACCGGAAGGGTTCCGGGGGTCCACCGGGAGGGGCCACCCCTCCCGGGGGGCCACTTGGGCTGCGTGGGGATAGCAGCCAGCCCCTAGTGGGCTTGGCGCGCCCCCCTCCTTGGGCCCATGCGCCTAAGGGTGGGGGGGAAACCCTAAAGGGGGCGCACCCCCTTTGCTTGGGGGGCAAGCCCCCCACCCCTTGGCCGCCGCCCCCCCTAAGGTTTTCCCTAGAGGGCCGGCCCCCCTTGCCCTTTCCCCTATATATAGAGGGGTGAGGGGAGGGCTGCAAGACACCATAACTCAAGGCGCAGCCCCTCCCCTCCCCAACACATCTCCTCCTCCATACGTGCTTGGCGAAGCCCTGTCGGAATACTGCCGCGTCAACTGCACCACGCCGTCGTGCTGCCGTTGGAGCTGCCTTCCTCAACCTCTCCTTCCTCCTTGCTGGATCAAGACGGAGGAGACGTCTCCCGTCCCGTACGTGTGTTGAACGCGGAGGTGCTGTCCGTTCAGCACTAGGACATCGGTGATCCGAATCACGTTCGAGTACGACTCCATCATCACCATCTCCTTGGCAAGCTTCCGCTCGTGATCTACAAGTGGTATGTAGATGCAAACTCTCTCCCTTGACTCGTTGCTTAGATGAACTCATAGATGGATCTTGGTGAAACCGTAGGAAAAATTTTAATTTTCTGCAATGTTCCCCAACAGGATTGCCGCGGGGGCTGGCATGAGAGCGGATCTCAAGGGCTGGGGGCCAACCAAGGCCGTGAAGACAAACTGCTCCGGGAACACATGACTGCGGACCTGGCCCAGATGGACGCGTCTGCGGACTCAATGGGCTTCTCGGAGCAGGATTGGGCTTGGCGCTACGCGTTGGAAGCCCGTGTTGAGGCCCTCCTTAAAGCCGAGGAGGAATACTAGCGTAGGCGCAGTGGTATCAAGTGGACACTCAAGGGTGATGTGAACACCAAGTATTTTCACGCCTACGCCAATGGTCGGCGATGTAAGTGCGCCATCCTGAGGCTGCAATCAGAGCAGGGGCTCCTCTTGCGTCAACAGGATATAGTTCACCATATCTATGAATTCTACATCCAGCTGATGGGCTCCAGGGAGGAGTTGCTCGCTCGGCTGCGGGCAAACATTTGGAGCCCCACAATGAGAGTATCTGAGGAGGAAAACAAGGGCCTGGGGTTGGCCTTCTTGCCTCAGGAAATCGATGTGGCTGCCCTGGGGATGAAATCGGACACTGCCCTGGGCCCTGATGGGTGGCCGGTGGCGATGTTTAAGCGCTTCTTGCCAATGCTTAAGGGGCCCATTTTTGACGTTTGTAACAGGTTCATGCGGGGTTGCGTAGATATCTCCCGCCTTAACTTTGGGGTTCTCTCCCTGATCCCCAAAGTCTAGGGTGCAGACTGTATTCGTCAGTATAGACCGATAGCTCTCATTAACGTTCCTTTCAAAATCTGCGCTAAAGCTTGTTCCACACGTCTTTCTCTGATAGCTCAACACATCATTAGTAGGAGTCAGTCGGCCTTTATGAACGGCCGCAGTATTTTGGAGGGGCCGCTCACCCTTCAGGAGATCGTGCACTCTTTAAAACGCCCCGCGTCAACCTGCCATCCTTCTGAAACTAGATTTCGAGAAGGCGTACGATTGAGTTAATTGGGATTTTTTGCGACAAGTTCTCCTGGATAGGGGTTTCTCATCGGTCTGGGTTCATCGCATGATGCAATTGGTCTCGGGGGGCCAAACAGCGATTGCGGTGAACGGAGAAGTAGGGAACTTATTTTGCAACAAACATGGGCTACGCCAAGGGTTCCCGGCCTCCCCGTTGCTTTTTAACTTCGTGGCAGATGCCTTGGGCGCCATGTTAGATCAAGCCCGTGCTACCGGCCACATCAGGGGAGTGGCCAGCACCTTGATCCCAGGGTGTGTGTCGCACCTGCAGTATGCAGACGATACACTCCTTCTTTTTGAGCCAGACTTGCACAACATTGCAACAGTCAAGGCTGTTCTCTTGTGCTTTGAGATAATGTCAGGGCTCAAAATTAATTTTCACAAGTGTGAAGTAGTGTCCATAGGGATGGACGAGGCTGAAAGTTCTCGTGTAGCTAACTTGCTAAACTGCAAATTGGGGAAGCTACCGTTTACCTATCTTGGCCTCCCAATCTCTGAGAAAAAGTGCCTGATCTCAGATTGGGATCCTCTCTGCACTAAGGTGGCGGGTAGAGTTTGCCCGTGGAGAGGGCGATACATTTTATCAGAGGCAAGACTTATCCTAACCAACTCCAGCCTCTCGTCCTTGCCTATGTTTGCCATGGGTTTGTTCTTGTTGGCGGAAGGGGTGCACACCAAAATGGACACCCCAAGGGCTCGTTTCTTTTGGGAAGGGGCGGGGACGAAAAGAAAGTACCACATGGTTAAGTGGTTGGCTGTTTGTCGGCCCAAAGCAGGGGTCCTTGGGATCATCAACTCGAAGTTGATGAATATCGCACTCATGTGCAAGTGGATCTGGAGGATGTCTCAGGGTGAGACTGGCCTCTGGATGGACCTCCTATGTGCCAAATACTTCCCTGGGGGGAATTTTTTGAGGCAGTAGGCAATGGGTCCCCTTTCTGGAACTCCATCCAATCTCTAAAGCCATACTTTGCCAGAGGGGCAAAGTTCACGGTCAATAACGGCCGCTCCACGTGTCTCTGGCTTGATCTTTGGATCGGCCATCAACCCCTGTGGTCGGAGTTTCGCGATCTTTATGCCATCGC
The DNA here is from genome assembly GCF_018294505.1 of Triticum aestivum. Classification (NCBI taxonomy): domain Eukaryota; kingdom Viridiplantae; phylum Streptophyta; class Magnoliopsida; order Poales; family Poaceae; genus Triticum; species Triticum aestivum. Next base: position 427,262,632 of record NC_057798.1, on the reverse strand, counting down.
CGTTGATCCCAATCAACTAGTAGCCACGGCCTTCAGCACTTCCCCGCCTTCTATCTTCTTCAGAAGGGAGCTCTCATGGCTCGAGGCGGTCAGCTGTGATCGCTTGCGTGCCCTGACCACTGAGGTGCACCTGACTGCTAACATGTATTCGGTGTCTTGGAGGCTCACGGGCTCTGGCAAATTCACGGTCAATTCTCTTTACCGTGAGCTGACTCGCGGCCTGGCTTTCCAGGCTGCAACGGGGCTCTGGAAGGCTCACATCCCGCTTAAAATCAAGGTTTTCCTATGGCAATTGTGCCATGATCGTCTTCCTACCTCCATTAATGTAGCTAAACAAAATGGGCGGGGTACATGGCCCTGCGCGCTGTGTGCTGGCCCTGAAGACGCGGATCACGCGTTCTTCCGGTGTCCCCTAGCCCACTTCGCCTGGAGTGCGGTCCGGGAGGCAGCGGGCGTAGATTGGGATCCACGCTCCCTCTTTGAGCTAGTGTCGACACTGTCCTTGGTCCAAGGCTCCTATCGACGTATCATGTGGACATGTGCGGCAGCTGTGTTGTGGGCTCTTTGGCGCACTCGCAACAAGTTTACAATTGAGGGTGTTTTCCCTTCTCATCCCGATGATGTTATTTATAAATGCATCATTTTCTTACAGCAGTGGGCTCCATTGGGAAGACAACAGGACGCTGATCTTCATCGCCATGTGCTCGATCGCCTTCGCACCGTCTACTCGATGGCCCATGCCTCGTCGTCTGTTGCCGCTGCTACCTAGGGAAGGGTAGCCCCTTTTGGATGTGTTCTCTTTGAGCCTGTGCACTCTTTTGTTGTCTCCCTATGCCTTGTACCACACTATTACTTTGGGGCTGATCACCTTTTGGCGTGGTTTGTGTTGTTCAGACAGTGGTTTGAGTCTCTATGTACGCTGCCTAAGTTGTGGGCTTTATTAATTTAAAGCCGGACGCCTCTGGCGTCTTCGTTCTAAAAAAAAAGAATCCCGCGAATCAAAGAGGTTCTAAACCTCTTTGTAAGAATCCTTTGTTTTCCTATGATGCAAACAAACAACCCAAACTCCTCTAGGATTGAGATGAGCATGGCATTCCAATCATATGCGTTTCCTATTCCCGCGTTTTTAGAATCCTGCGAATCAAAGAGGCTCTTAATGGGGATGGTATTTTTTCAGCCCGGAGTACTTATCAATTGGCCTGTCGTGTTAGAGACTGGTGTTCACACATGAACACGTCACCGTGTACCCTCGACGCCGGGGGTGATGCACCGCAGCTCACGAGACCCGGCCGGATGCGCGGTACGCAGGCAATCCGGCGGGCGCTTTTGTACACCCAAAATCCCGCATGCCCGGGAGGGACCCCGTCTGGACGCGCGGCGGCTATGGGCTGACCTAGGTCGACCTGATCGCCCCTAGGGCCTCGAGGTTCGCTGCCTTGCAACAAGAAGAACAGACGAAGAACGAGAAAGAAGAAGAACTAGGGTTAAGGAGAAAAGATAAAAGATAAAAAGTGGTAGATGAATTGATCGATTGAGTGTTGTTCAATCGGCCATCACCCCTTAGGTATATAAGAGGCATCTGGACTTCTTGTGCAAGGAAAAAGTTTGGATTCACGTCCAAAACCCTAGTCAAATTCGGATTGGTTTTATCCGAACTTTCCATAACTGTTCGGTCTAAAACTGGCTGCACCTTGTGCGTCTTTTTTGTGGTGGTAAATGACCTCCGATGAAAATGCACCCAAAATCATATTTACTCGTTTCGACGAGGCGAACAACTTTCATGTTGAACATTTTTCAATTTGAGGCCATCTTCAGGGTCAAATCGCTCAGGCAAAACAGCTAAATTTTCACGCAGCTCATGAGACATACCCACACATGTGTCTGGTTCCGGGCATCATATTTTGCCCACTGGAGGGTCATGCTATGCGGGATCTAACTTTTTCATATGACCTTGGATTGGGACAATATTTATATCAAAATTGATCGCTTCGACGAGATGAAGATATCATGTAGATCAGTTTTCCATATGAGGCCGTCTTGGGGGTGTAATCATCCGAAAAGTGTTCTGGATACAAAATCTCAGTACTTGGAACACAACTTCGGCCTTAGAGATGAGATCGGATAGCTATGACCCAAATATCAAAGTTTCTCCTTTCGATGATACGAAACTTTCTCACTTTGAGAACTTTTCCATTTGAGGCCTTCTTAATTATGTTTTTGTCAATGCCAAAATCTGATGTCAACACATGCCCCCTGTTTTTGGGCAAAGCTTGTGTGCCAAAAAATAACTTGCGCATAGCTTATTCTAAGTACGATGTCAACACTCCATCGACCATTTTGCATGTTCTTAGGACGATAAGTATATATCGGCTATTGCTTGTTTGAACCTCTTGATGCAAACCTGGGTGAAAACTTCTCAACTTCCATAACAATTCGGTGATAAGGTTCCATAGATCAAAACCATCCTCCGAACCATATTGTTCACCCTTTCGCTAGGATTTTGCAGATAATCAAGAATGAATCCTCCAGTCCTTACTTCGCCTGCATAAAAGTTTCATTAGTGGCCGAGGTGGTGAGCTCCAATATGCAATACACCATGACCGACATGGTAGCCGGATGCTTACTAAGCCAACTCTCTCCAATTATCATGTCTAGATATATGAGCGATGCTACAATAATCCAAAGTAGAAATTATATCTAGACATTTATTGAGATAAACATGAAGTGATTCATCAAAACATTGAAAGACTTTGGATATTAGTTGCACTACTAATAACGAATCACCAAAAGCCTCAATATGTGTAGCACCTATGGCAAACAACATCTCTAAACTGAATAACGATGCTTCATATTCGGCCTGATTATTTGTGCAGAAATACTCTAAACGACACGAGGCTTCAAAAAACAGCACCATGAGGAGATATATAAACAACACCAACACCTTGGCCATTGCTACAAATTTAACCATCAATATATAATCTCCATAGTATTAGAAAGACAAGGCTAATATCAACATTATGCATGTCATTAATCCGATGTTCAGTAATAAAATCAGCTATGATTTGGCCTCTTATAGATCTCAAAGATGCACAAGCCAAATCATATCCAAACAAAGTACAAGACCACTAGCCAATTCTGGAACTATGAATTGGCCTATGCAACATATATTCAATGACATCGGTCATGATGTCTCAACTCCATTCAATCATAATATAGGCATACATATAAATTTCCATGAGCACGTACCTTATCTCGCTCTCCAATCGAACTAAGGACGATGTTAGAGTACTACACCAGTCATGCATTGACATAATCTTAGGACGATAGATAAATATCGGCCATTACCATGTAAACTTCATTCAAAGCACATATAGCCGAAATAAACAAATGAAATGACAAATCAAGTATTTCGGCCCTTTGGATCAGCAACAAACTTGTAGCTAATCAAATGTATAGTGATTTGGCAATACCCTTTCATGATGTAAGAAATTATATTGCATCCATGGATTAAAATAAGCCCATTGAGGGTTACCAATCATATCTGATGACGAATTCCATGGCATAGGCGTTAATGGCATAGTTGAAGAATATGAATACCTAGATCATTGATGGCGCGCGTTGCTGCGCCCTTTTATTTTGACTATAAAATGGTAAAAATGTACAAACGAAGATACACAAATATTAGACAAATTACAAAACTTTGGTCATTCATGCATGTGATTACCATTGTGTGTTGAAGAGGAATATGCACATCTCTCACGTTGCTGTGAAATATTGTGTTGTGCATCAAAGCATAGAACAATGGTAGCCAAGCATCAAATGCTATCAACTAAGAAAGACCCATTGTACCTTTTTTTCTTCTGAAGGTGGTAACACTTCAAGTTTCATTAATATAGAGACTTTGGGCTATGGTTAGCCCAACTACAATCAAGAATCCCCAAGGGACCCCAACACCAGAAAATAAGCTTGAAAGAAAGCCCTTTTTATTTGAATGGTTTGGAGGAGACAATACCCTTTTTCCTTGAACATTCAACAAAAGTTGAATCAAGGAATAATAATTTAACAGTAATGTTGATTACATGGTAGCAAGCATAGCATCCATAAGGAATACATAGTTAATTGAGATCATTGACTGCAAAATTAAAAGGACATTCTACAGAACTTAAAATAATCAAATCATGCTGATAACAACCTGCACATCCTTCCTTGTGTTTGCGATACAATAGCTCTTGAACACGGGCTGCAGTAACAAACATATGGTTCAAAATGGATGCTAGTTACATATTTGTTTTTGTTTACGTTCTCTGGTTTGGACTATTAAGCAGAGCCTGCAATGCACAATGTGAGTTAATCTAGGCATAATACCACGAATAAACTACAAATTCATGCACTTAATATCCGCCAATCATAGAAAATTTTGACATATATGTCCATTTAAAGGATAGAAAGTCACGCTGCTAGAGGCCCATACAAGACATACATGTCACTTCTATTCAGTTTTATATGTGCCTGTTTAAGGAGACATAATCTGAGTCATAAACATGTAGATCCAATAAATGAAATATATACTATGCCACAATGTTGTTCGACATCGATCCATTTGGCTATTATATGTAACACATATATGTCTGCAAATGACACATTAATCAAAATAATATTAAGAATGATAGAAAATGGAGGTGGCTGCCTAGCTGAAAACGTAAGCAAGGGTGGCTTGCTCATAGATCATTACAGAACTACATACCTGAGTAAGAGAAAATTGTAATGTTTTGTCAATATGAATGATGGTTACTTGCTCGTGCATCAGTAAAATAACAAAATAAAACCTCTAAAGAAGAACTATAAACCCTTCAGAAAAGGACTAACTATAATATTTTACTGTTAATGTGTGGTGTGGCACCGGTCGACCGTTTTGTTCCTCGAATCCCCTACGCCTACTTGTGAGGGTCTTGTTGTGCAAGAAATGAATCTGATCAAGCAAGCTGACGGCTCGCAAACTATGTACGTGTGTGTGTTTGATACTTTGCTAGCACCTAGAGAAGGAATCGATCAAGTCACGTGCATGTGTTGTGTGTGCTGCAGCCGCAGGAGAATGGGTAGAGGAAGAGGAACGGGATGTACCATGTTGGCTTTAGGGGACACCGACGTGACGACCAAGCCTCGGTGGATGTAGCGGCTTGCCGTTGGATGATGCCGTTGTGTTGCCTGTCGTCGAAGGGCACAGCCAGCTACTAAGATAGGCAGTGTGTCCTGCCGTTCACGATGAGTCGGACTGTCAGAGAGGAGCACGTCCCCGAGGACAGACACCTTGGCCTTGAGTTAGAACCACACAAGAAGGACGTCGTCGTCGTGGTCAACACCCATGTCCTTCTGTGGCCCGCGTCTTCTTACGGTGAAGCGTCATTGGGAAGGTGGAGGCGCAACCGCTCATCCCTCTCCGGGTTCATGCCGCCAGCATGGCCGGTGGGGGTCTGGACTCTGAACGCGATGGAAACGGACGCTTTACTGCAGCGCTTCAAGGCTGGCTAATCAACTCCAATCGCCCACACGCGACATTGATCCATCTTTAATGCCTCAGAACGCCCGCTGTTCCATCTTTACCGTCCCTTCGCATCTCGCTCCCGCATTGGCCGGCGAGGCGCTCATCGCTGCTTGTGCCTCTTGCTTTCATCCTCTCGAGGTCCTTGGCTGGACCTCCATCAGCTGCCAATGCGAGGTCCGCACTGCGTCGGTCTCTCGTACACCGGTACATGTGATCGATCGGATCGATGCTCAATTTCTCTTCTCTCGTGAGAAGGAGGATGTGGATTGGATGAGTGGAACGAGGGTTGTTCGGTGGGCTTCATGCAAGAGAGAGGGGCCAATTAACTATAGGCCTTCAATTTTGTTATGGGAGTAGCTGCCCAATCTAGTGATGAGAAGTACTGCTAAGAGTTTGATTAGACGGCAAAAAATGCTTAGAACTGGAGATCCCACGGCCAAGAATGGTAATGGCCTGAGATGGTTGGAAAAGTGCTCAGTTTTAATATATCTATATGTGTAGACTGAAGATAGGGTTGGAAAAAAAGCTCGAAGCTCGCGAGCTAAACAAGTAGCTCATGACTCGACTCGAATCGTCTCGAACTCGAAAAATAATGAGTCGAGCCAAGCTTTAGTTTAAGATCGTTCATAGACCAAGTTAAATGAGCCAATTTCACGAGTACTCGTGTAACTCGTTAGGCTCGATACAATAGATCAGCCACTAGGGCTGGAATTCGAGTCGAGTCGAGCCAGCTCGGCTCGACTCGCTAGAGCTCATTTCGTTAACGAGCTAGCTCGACTCGACTCGTTACTATAACGAGCTCAAACCCAAGATTGGCTCGACTCGTATAACTCGCGAGCTGGCTCATTTAGCTTGTTAAGCTCGTTAAAGATATAAACATAATGCCCTCAAATATGATAAAAATGATTATGTATATATTAAACATATATATCACTAAACAATTGTAATTTCCTTGTAACGCATGAGTCTCCTAGGAGGCTAGGCCTTCAACGGTTGGGCCTTCGGTTGTGCGCCTGGGACGTAGGTTCTTTAGTGGCTGATCTTTCTTTGTATTGGCAGTGGCTGATCTATTGTATCGAGCCTAACGAGTTACACGAGTACTCATGAGATTGGCTCGTTTAACTTGGTCTATAAACGATCTTAAACTAAAGCTCGGCTCGACTCGTTATTCTTCAAGTTCGAGACGATTCGAGTCGAGTCACGAGCTACTTGTTTAGCTCACGAGCTTCAAGCTTTTTTTCCAGCCCTATCAGCCACTGCCAATACAAAGAAATATCAACCACTAAACAACCTACGTCCTAGGCGCACAACCCAAGGCCCAACCATTGAAGGCCTAGCCTCCTAGGAGACTCATGCGTTACAAGGAAATTACGATTGTTTAGTGATATATATGTTTAATATATACATAATCATTTTTATCATATTTGAGGGCATTATGTTTATATCTTTAACGAGCTTAACAAGCTAAACGAGCCAGCTCACGAGTTATACGCGTCGAGCCAATCTTGGGTTTGAGCTCGTTATAGTAACGAGTCGAGTCGAGCTAGCTCGTTAACGAAACGAGCTCTAGCGAGTCGAGCCGAGCTGGCTTGACTCGGCTCGAATTCCAGCTCTAACTGAAGATGTTGAAACCTTCGGCTTGGTCCTTCGTAGTTTTCACTCTTTTCCTTTTTCACCTTCTCCGTACTTATTGTAATGGAAGCTTGCACATAATTATTAGTTTTAGTACTTCCTTTGGGAACCCATGCCATGTTCCTTTCTTCAAATTCTTGTGCACTAAGCTTTTGTAACTCCTTATTTTGCCAATACGATAAGCCGAGTGAGCACCTCGACTGTGATTTTGTTTCAACCAATGGCAACTTTTTTGGGCCTTGTGCACCCTCGACTTCTTTTCTTCAGATTTGGCACTCTGATTTTTATCAATTGATTGCTTTACTTCTTTGCCTTTTGTAGCCAATGTCAACACTTTAATTGGTTCTTTGTTATTTGAGATCAAATCTGAAGTAGCACACTTACGACCATCTCTTTTCACGCGTTAAACTTGCTTTACCACCTCTTTCTTCTTCCTTGAGCTTTGGACCGATTCCTTACGATTGAAATAGTCTTTGACGCGTGATTGTTCAAATGTTGATCTTCTTGGAACTTCATGGTATTGGTGAGATGGTCTAAAATACGATGGAGAATGTGCCCTTGTATCATACCTGTCCCATGATGAATATGGATCTATATGAGCATAGGGGGGCATCCATGACATTGGCATTGGCGACCCAAAATAAGGATATGAATATGTTGCATTAAAATTCTCACTTTGCCAATACCGATCCTCATATTTGTGCCGTGGGGGTGATCTTAGTTTCTTTGCATTATTTGGCCGATAAGCATTCTTCTCTTCACTCCTCTTTTGATATTTATCCAATAGTTCAGGGAAGGTGATTTTTGATCTCTTACACTTGCGCTTATTTCGACCTTTGTTTTCTTTGGTTTACTTTCATCGATCATTGGATTTGCTTGCTGCCCCCCAGTCCTTGGCGTCTCCATTGTAGCTTCGATGGAATTTTCGCCCTCAAGATTATGTTCATTATGCTCTTCAACAACTTTACTTGAAAGCTTGATCCCATCACCTGCAGTTTTTACCTTTTCTTTAAATGGATCGGCTTGAAGCAGCCGCAAAAACTTTCTGCCATCGGGACCAATCGGAATAAACTGGTCATCTCTTGGTGTCTCAACAAATTTCAATCGTCCTATGTTACAATCCTCAAAATTATGCTTGGACGAATCATGCAACTTACAATACATTCGTCCCTGGATAGATGGCTCAACATGGTGATCAAGAATTATAATATAATTATTTCTCAACAACAAATCAAATATTTGATCACACATGCTTGAATTGAAGGTAAACTTTTTATTCTCTAGCCGATCTTGTTGTGAGAACGGCTTTGGAGTTAAGCAAACGAGTGGTTCAGATTTTGTATCACCCCATTCGGCTATGCATTGTGTTTTGCGCTCTATCTTCGATGTCTTTGGATAAGAAACTATACTGTCATCGGTTTGCTCAGAAGATTTTAACCTTGGCTTTAAATTTCTGAAACGAAAATAGTTAGAACATACATGTCTCAATTGAGACCAAGTGTAAGCCAAGTAAGAAATAAGCAAAGCTACCCAATTGGATATGAGCTTTAGATAAAGCAATGGGGAAAGCCGTGGCTGCAATAATTTTTCGCTAACGGTCTTTCTGAATGGTGCAATGTGTTGACCAATATGCTTTGTGACAATCTGATTGCTAACAAATAAATTACCCTTCTTCATTGGTCTGTTAATATTTCTTATGAAGATTTTTCTAATATATGCATCAACAACTAAGTCATTACCAAATCTGTAAACAGGTAAATTAATTGCTAGACATACCTCTTCAAATATGTTGGGAGAGCATGATGGTGGTGTGACTTGAAGAATATCTTGCTCCGCCTTCGGATAGCTCCCCAACTCCTTGTCATCATCTTTTTCTTGATTTTGTGCATCATTAGTTTGAAGATTTTTGTCCACCAAACTTTCTTCGGCTACTTGTTCTTCTTCTTGAAGCTCGTCATTTCTATGGCAAGAAACTCATAGGGCAGGAAGTAGGTTCCATTAACTTCAGAAAAATCAAGTACGGATGTCTTGCTATACTTTTCATGCCATTTCTCAACAATGTTTACCTCTTTGGATTTGATGGATCGGAGTTTATACTACTTGATCCGGCTTTTTGAACCGAAGCAAAGCACTTTTAGTTTCTGAATCATCATCCTTTTCACCGGTTATATCAATTGGCAAGGCTTCTTTTCTTTGAGCTAAGTATTTGCACCCTATCACGCAAAGCTTTAACTCCCCTCTCAATTTGAGCCTACTCTAGATTAGTTTGCCCCCAATGCTTTTAGGATCTTTCGGCAATGAAGTGTTAGTGTTGCTGAAATTTTGCAATTGCGTAGGGGGTGTATAATATGCTGCAGTACTAGGTGGAGGTGTATGCACTGCTGTATAACCATATGCTCTCTCACCAATACTATCAATTGCTAAAGTTTCATCTTCCTACAAAACTCTAGCCTGTGCAGCATAATCAGGAAACTACCCCTTCTCATATTGTTCAAGGCAAAGAGCACTAATTCTCTTGTTTTGTGCCAAGCTCTTTTTTAATGCAGCCGCAACCGCTTCTGGAAGGGATTGCTCTGCAATACTTTCAGATTCTTTCGGCAATGATTCGTGAGTGTTGCCAAAATTCTTGAATTGTGTAGAGTATGCATTATATGCTACAGTATTTGATGACGGCACATGGTTCCTGTAAAATTTTCACTTATTCGGCTATAACCATGAAGATGCAGGGCTGAATTATGAACATCTACAGTTGCATACGGTGCTAAAAATTACTAACATGAGGTGTAGCATATGATAGTTGAGAGTAACTGGCCGAATAGCTAGTAGTAGCATGGCCAATTCTCCCATCCATCGGCAAGGTTGGATTCACATATTGCAAATTAGTTGCTGATGAATAAAAAGGTGAAACACTTGTATGCTATTGGAAATTTTAACATGAGGTGTTTCAAATTGATTAACCAAACCCATCATGTTGTTCATTGGCATATGGATTTGTGGGGTTGCCGATGCATGAGACTTTGGATACATATGTTGTACATTGATAAAATCATAAGAATTTGAAGCATGAAGATTGTTTTGCATCGGCCCTTGCACATAATTAGATGCATGATTGATAAAACTAGGGCTAGACGATACATTATGCTCATTAGTTGATCCAGCAATAACATATGGATTATTTGCATCTACAAAGGGGAATTGAGTATTCATATTACCTTTGTAGATTGCAGCAACTTGATGACGATCTCTTCGTAGCAAGAACGAGATGGAGACCGTTCAAAGCTTGGTCCCCAGCGGAGTTGCCAAAAAGTGTGTTCGCACACGAACACGTCACCGTGTACCCTCGACACCGGGGGTGATGCACCGCAGCTGACGTCATAGGAGACCTGGCCGGATGTGCGGTACGCAGGCAATCCAGTGGGCGCTTTTGTACACCCGAAACCCCGCACACCCGGGAGGGACCCCGTCTGGACGCGCCGCGGCTATGGGCTGCCCTAGGTCGACCTGATCACCCCTAGGGCCTCAAGGTTCGCCGCCCTGCAACAAGAAGAACAAACAAAGAACGAGGAAGAAGAAGAACTATGGTTAAGGAGAAAAGATAAAAGATAAAAAGTGGTAGATGAATTGATCGATTGTGTGTTGTTCAATTGGCCATCACCCCTTAGGTATATAAGAGGTGGCTGGACTTCCCGTGCAAGGAAAAGGTTTGGATTCACGTCCAAAACCCTAGTCAAATTCGGATTGATTTTATCCGAACTTTCCAAAACTGTTCGGTCTAAAACTGGCTGCACCCTGCGGGTCTTTTTCGTGGTGGTAAACAACCTTCGATGAAAGTGCGCCCAAAAGCATATTTACTTGTTTCGATGAGACAAACAACTTTCAAGTTGAACATTTTTCAATTTGAGGCCATCTTCAGGGCCAAATCGTTCGCGCAAAACAACTAAATATTCACGCAGCTCATCAGACATACCCACACGTGTGTCTGGTTTCGGGCGTCATATTTTGCCCACAGGAGGGTCGTGCTGTGCGGTCTCTAACTTTTGCATACGACCTCGGATTGGGACAATGTTTATATCAAAATTTATCACTTCGACGAGACAAAGACAATTCATGTAAATCGGTTTTCCATATGAGGCCGCCTTGGGGGTGTAATCAGCCGAAAAGTGTTCTGGATACAAAATCTCAGTACTTCAAACAGAACTTTGGCCTTAGAGATGAGATCGGATGGATATGACCAAAATATTAAAGTTTCTCGTTTCAATGATACGAAACTTTCTCACTTTGAGAACTTTTCCATTTGATGCCTTCTTAATTATGTTTTTGTTAATGCCAAAATCTGATGTCAACAACTGGTAGTAGGGCCAAGAAGGCTTGCTAGATGGATCCCATAACCTATGACATACAATTTGGCACCACCTATTCCTCCAAATGTGAGAGTTTTTGCGTGGTGCTTGGTTATACGTCTCTAACATATATATAGTTTTTTTATTGTTTTATGCCATGTTTATATTAAATAAACATAATTTTGACACATATTTAAGTTATCTTATTTTTTTCCTAGACTAACCTATTAACTCATTGCTCACCTCTAGTTGCTGATTTCTGGACTTCGTAGAAAAAAATTATCGGGCTCAGAAAAATCCCAGGAAAAATCAGCGAACATTTTAAGTCCAGAAGCTTTCGGAGGTCACTGACCCCGGCAAGGGGGGCTGTAGGCCCCACACGCCCTGGGGGGCCGTGGCCTTGCTGCGTGTGTCAGTGTCGAATCTGGCAGATCTCGAGTAGGAGGTCCCGAGCTAGTAGTCTTGACACGATTGTAACTAGGACACAAGCTTTTACCCAGGTTCAAGCTCTCTTAAGAGATAAAGACTATATGTCATGCTTGTTTTGTATTGATTTGGGATGGAGTAGAAGAAAGGGAACCTTGGCGCAGTGGTAAAGCTACTGCCTTGTGACCATGAGGTCACGGGTTCAAATTCTGTAAACAACCTCTTACAGAAATGTAGGGAAATGTTGCGTACAATAGACCTAAAGTGGCCGGACCCTTCTCCGGACCCTGCGCAAGCGGAAGCTACATGCACCGTGCTGCCCTTTTTTGGGATGGAGTACAAAGTACATGATCTACTTCGAGATCGTCGTGTGTACAATTGTGTTCTATCAACTAGCTCAGCCTCAGCTTATATAAATTATCGAAGGCCAAGGATTAAAAGAGTCCTAGTCGGCTACGTCGGTGGAGAGGACCCTCCACGAAAAAGGAGTCCTTGTTTTTTACACCAAGGCTTCTTGATTTTCCTTGTAGATTGCCATGGGCCTTCCAAAGTGGCCCAGGATAGAACCGACAAGGGGGTCCTCAGCCTGGCCCACTGATGTCTACTACGCAACCTTCTTCTTGTAGACTCGTGTTGGGCCTCCAAGCACAGAGTTTTGTAGGACAGTAGCAAAATTCCCTCAAGTGGATGACCTAAGGTTTATCAATCCATGGGAGGCGTAGGATGAAGATGGTCTCTCTCAAACAACCTTGCAACCAAATAACAAAGAGTCTCTCATGTCCCCAACACACTCAATACAATGGTAAATTGTATAGGTGCACTAGTTCGGCGAAGAGATGGTGATACAAGTGCAATATGGATGATAGATATAGGTTTTCGTAATGTGAAAATATAAAAACAACAAGGTAACTAGTAATAAAAGCGAGTGAAAGGGTATTGCAATGCTTCGAAACAAGGCCTAGGGTTCATACTTTCACTAATGCAAGTTCTATCAACAATGATAACATAATTGGATCATATAACAATCCCTCAACGTGTAACAAAGAGTCACTCCAAAGTCACTAATAGCAGAGAACAAATGAAGATATTATTGTAGGGTATGAAACCACCTTAAAGTTATTCTTTTTGATCGATCTATTGGGCTATTCCTATAAGTGTCACAAACAACCCTAGAGTTTGTACTAAAATAACACCTTAAGACACACATCAACCAAAACCCTAATGTCACCTAGATACTCCAATGTCACCACAAGTATCTGCGAGTTTGATTATACGATATACATCACACAATCTCAGATTCATCTATTCAAACCAACACAGAGAACTTCAAAGAGTGCCCCAAAGTTTCTACCGGAGAGTCAAGACGAAAACGTGTGCCAACCCCTATGCATAAGTTCACAAGGTCACAGAACCCGAAAGTTGATCACCGAAACATACATCAAGTGGATCACGTTAATATCCCATTGCCACCATAGATAAGCACATGCAAGACATACATCAAGTGTTCTCAAATCCTTATAGACTCAATCCGACAAGATAACTTCAAAGAGAAAACTCTATCCATTACAAGAAGGTAGAGGGGGAGAAACATCATAAGATCCAACTATAGTAGAAAAGATCGCGGTACATCAAGATCGTGCCAAATCAAGAACATGAGAGAGAGAGATCAAACACATAGCTACTGGTACATACCCTCAGACCCGAGGGTGAACTACTCCCTCCTCGTCATGGAGAGCGCCGAGACGACGAAGATGGCCACCGATGATGATTCCCCCCTTCGGCAGGGTGCCGGAACAGGGTCCCGATTGGTTTTTGGTGGCTACAGAGGCTTGCAGCAGCGGAACCCCGATCTAGGTTCTATTCTGGAATTTTGGGGATATATAAGAGGTGTTGGCGTCGGGAACAAGCCAGGGGGTCCCCGAGTCAACCACAAGATAGGGGGGGCGCCCAGGGGGCGCCCTCCTATATTGTGGTTGGATCGGGACTCTTATGGCCCAACTCCAATGCTCCGTGGGCTTCTTCTAGTCCAAAAATAATCACCATAAATTTTTAGCAAGTTTGGACTCCATTTGATATTCCTTTTCTGCGAAACTCAAAAACAAGGAAAAAAACAGAAACTGGCACTGGGCTCTAGGTTAATAGGTTAGTCCAAAAAGTCATATAAATGCATATAAAACATCCAAGATAGATAATATAATACCATGGAACAATCAAAAATTATAGATACGTTGGAGACGTATCACCCGCTTGGACAGAAATCGACATGGTGAGAGCCCCCCAGCTGACACCAGTTGTAGCTCCTGGACCAGTCTTCACGTCTGGCCACACCTCAGCTTATCCAAGCTTCTCATCGTCTTCGGTCGCCGGTCTTGAAACTGGTTCACGAAAACTTTCCTCGATCAATGTCTTCTTGCAGCCGAGCTCCAATGCCGAACTACATCCGAGGTGACATAGACCACCTCAGTCTTGAAAAGGTTGAAATAGTTTAGCTGTACTGTATGCCAGGAAGGTTTCTTTTGCAGCCGACCTCCATGTTGGATTGCTTCCAAAGAGTTGGATTGCTTCCGAAGTGGTGCGCACCACCTTGGTCTTGAGTTATCGATGTAGATGGCCGACCTTTGTGGACAAAAAAATCAGATAAAGGCTTCCCCGAGCTGATTTATCATGAAATATTTCCGATTGGTGCACTTTATTCTCTGCCGAGATGTATAGCCAGTAGCCCTGAAGGTGTGTGCTGGTTTAAAATCTGGCATGCATATGAACGATACAATAAAACCACTGATCTCAGTACCCCGCTAGACTCAGGTCAATTCACAAAATCGGCTTGTGGATCGAATTCTAGCTTGGTAGCATACTTTTAGGAAATAGTGCAGTGTGCAGTAGCCCTCGAGACTCAGGTCGGGTGCGAGCGACCGACCTGAGGATCGTAATCTTCTCGAAAACCATATTGTACTTTGAATTTCCTGCATTGAATCATCAATGCAGTAGCCCTGAGCCTCAGGTTTGACAACACGACCGACCTAAGATTGCATCTCCTCGGGAACTAGTTCAATCGGCGTTTGTGTTTCGTCATCACCGAGGTGCAGCTCGGCACGGAAGATGCCGAACTATGGGTCAATTTATTTCCAAACAGAATTGCAATACAGTACACTTCGACCAAGAAGATATCTTCCCTCCCACACAAGAATCATACAGTAGGTTAGAAGTGTCATAAGTTTGAAAAACCAAAAAACTTACATAAAAACATTACACTTGAATTACGTCAAGTTTTTTGGTGGCAACCGAAATTTGTTTTAAAATTTAAATTGTGCTTCCTTCGTGTTTTAACATAATTTGCTTTTGATCTTAAGGTTTTGAGTCGACCAGCCTTCGACTTCAACCTCCTCATCCCGAAGGCGCACCCAAAGTGCTTCTCAAGCCAATTTAGACAAGCTCAACTTAAGTGGCAAAGAGAAGCAAGGCTATTGGCAGAGTATTCAAGACGAAAAAGTGTTGGGGAACGTAGCATGCAATTTGAAAAAAATTCCTATGATCACGCAAGATCTATCTAGTAGATGCATAGCAACGAGAGGGGGAGAGTGTGTCCACGTACCCTCGTAGGCCGAAAGTGGAAGCGTTAGGTTAACGTGGTTGATGTAATCGAAGGTCTTCACGATCCAACCGATCTAGTACCGAACATACGACACCTCTGAGTTTAGCACACGTTCAGCTCGATGACGTCCCTTAAACTCTTGATCCAGCAGAGGGTTGAGGGATAGTTTCTTCAGCACGACGGCGTGATGACGGTGTTGGTGATGTGATCAGTGCAGGCTTCACCTAAGCACTACGATGATACTATCGGAGGAGTAAACGGTGGAGGGGGCCACCGCGCACGGCTAAGACAATCTTATCCTTCGGGGTGCCCCTGCCTTGTATATAAAGGAGGGGGGAGGAGGCCGACCACCAGGGGGAAATCCATGGAGCGGGGAGTCCTACTAGGACTCCACTCCTAGTAGGATTCGGCCCCCACTTTTTTCCTTCTTTCCAGAGTAGCAAAG
>NC_057798.1:427225818-427246349 GCF_018294505.1 Triticum aestivum | reverse complement strand
ATTGGAAAGGGGGGGCGCACTCCACCTCCTATTGTCAGCCCTCTTCTCCACTAAGGCCCATGTTGGCCCATTACTTTTCCGGGGGGTTCCGGTAACCTCCTAGTACTCCGAAAATTATCCGAAACTTCCCGAAACTATTCCGGTATCCAAATGTAACCTTACAATATATCAATCTTTACCTCTCGACCATTTCGAGACTCATCGTCATGTCCGTGATCTCATCCAGGACTCCAAAAACTTTGGTCACCAAAACACATAACTCATAATACAAATCGTCATCGAACATTAAGCGTGCGAACCCTACGGGTTTGAGAACTATGTAGACATGACCGAGACACATATCCAGTCAATAACCAATAGCGGAACCTAGATGCTCATATCGTTTCCTACATATTCTACGAAGATCTTTATCGGTCAAACCACATAACAACTTACTTTATTCCCTTTGTCATCGGTATGTTACTTGCCCGAGATTCGTTCGTTGGTATCCTCATACCTAGTTCAATCTCGTTACCGGCAAGTCTCTTTACTCTTTCAGTAATGCATCATCTGTAACCAACTCATTAGTCACATTGCTTGCAAGGCTTATAATGATGAGCATTACCGAGAGGGCCCAGGGATACCTCTCCGATACACGAAGTGAAAAATCCTAATCTCGATCTATGCCAACCCAACAAACACCTTCTGAGACACCTCTAGAGCATCTTTATAATCACCCAGTTACGCTGTGACGTTTGATAGCACACAAGGTGTTCCTCCGGTATTCGGGAGTTGCATAATCTCATACTCAGAGGAACATGTATAAGTCATGAAGAAAGCAATAGCAATAAAACTCGACGATCATTATGCGAAGCTAATGGATGGGTCTTGTCCATCACATCATTCTCTAATGATGTGATCCCATTCATCAAATGACAACACATGTCAATGGTCAGGAAACATAACCATCTTTCATTAACGAGCTAGTCAAGTAGAGGCATACTAGGGACACTTTGTTTTGTCTATGTATTCATACATGTACTAAGTTTCCGATTAATACAATTCTAGCATGACTAATAAGCATTTATCATGATATAAGGAAATATAAATAACAACTTTTGCCTCTAGGGCATATTTCCTTCAGTCTCCCACTTGCACTAGAGTTAATAATCTAGATTACATAGTAATGATTCTAACACCCATGGAGTCTTGGTGTTGATCATGTTTTGCTCGTGGAAGAGGCTTAGTCAACGGGTCTGCAACATTCAGATCCGTATGTATCTTGCAAATCTCTATGTCTCCCTCCTTGACTTGATCGCAGATGGAGTTGAAGCGTCTCTTGATGTGTTTGGTTCTCTTGTGAAATCTGGATTCCTTCGCCAAGGCAATCGCTCCAGTGTTGTCACAAAATATTCTCATTGGACCCGATGCACTAGGTATTAGACCTAGATCGGATATGAACTCCTTCATACAGACTCCTTCATTTGCTGGTTCCGAAGTAGCTATGTACTCCGCTTCAAACGTATATCCCGCCATGATGCTCTGCTTGGAACTACACCAACTGATAGCTCCACCATTCAATATAAATACATATCCGGTTTGCGACTTAGAGTCATCCAGATCAGTGTCAAAGCTTGCATCGGCGTAACCATTTATGAAAAGCTCTTTGTCACATCCGTAAACGAGAAACATATCCTTAGTCATTGTCGGTGTCAAAACCGGCGGATCTCGGGTAGGGGGTCCCGAACTGTGCGTCTAGGCGGATGGTAACAGGAGACGAGGGACACGATGTTTTACCCAGGTTCGGGCCCTCTTGATGGAGGTAAAACCCTACGTCCTGCTTGATTAATATTGATGATGTGTGTTACAAGAGTGGATCTACCACGAGATCAAGGAGGCTAAACCCTAGAAGCTAGCCTATGGTATGATTGTTGTTCGTCCTATGGACTAAGGCCATCCGGTTTATATAGACACCGGAGAGGGCTAGGGTTACACAGAGTCGGTTACAAAGGTAGGAGATCTACATATCCGTATCGCCAAGCTTGCCTTCCACGCCAAGGAAAGTCCCATCCGGACACTGGACGAAGTCTTCAATCTTGTATCTTCATAGTCTTGGAGTCCGGCCGATGATGATAGTTCGGCTATCCGGACACCCCCTAGTCTGGAACTCCCTCAGTAGCCCCTGAACCAGGCTTCAATGACGACGAGTCCGGCGCGCGTATTTTCTTCGGCATTGCAAGGTGGGTTCCTCCTCCGAATAATTTATAGAAGATCGTGAACACCAGGATAGTGTCCGGCTCTGCAAAAATAAATTCCACGTACCACCGTAGAGAGAATAATATTACACAAGATCAATCTGCTAACGTATTCTGCGGCGTGACGTCACACCACTTCCAAGCCTTTACTTAAATTGTTTTTATTGTTCCACCTCAGCGCGTTTAGCGAAGCGGTTTCCTTGGCACGTCTTGTCGAAGCAGAGATCGTGTTCCCCTTATTCCGGGATTCCCATCAATATGGACGTGGGTAACCCAACCGCGCCATTGATTGTGACGCTTGGGAGATAAGCGAGTTTTACCAGGCCGGTGGGGACGCATGTTTCTGTCCGCCCATATAAGGGGATAAAGATCCAACCCTTTTACCTGCGCCTTCTTCCTCCTTGGCTTATCCATCTCCGCGAACTCGAGCTCCAGCACCCAAGTCCGCACTTCTCACCTCAACCTTCTCCAACTATGTCCGGAGCGGGAGGCAAGTGGATGGCCTCCTCCATCATGGAGGGGCAGATCCAGAAGCTGCGCGACGCCGGATACTTGTCCAGCGACATCGCGCACCGGCTCCCCGACGAGGGAGAGCTCATCCCCACCCCCAGGCCCCATGAGAGGGTAGTGTTTCTTCCCCATTTCCTTTGCGGACTGGGTTTCCCACTTCATCCCTTCGTCCGGGGGCTCATGTTCTACTACGGCCTGGATTTCCATGATCTGGCCCCGAATTTCATCCTCAACATCTCGGCGTTTATCGTCGTGTGCGATGCCTTCCTCTGCATCCAGCCCCACTTCGGCTTGTGGCTCAAGACCTTCAGTGTCAAGCCGAAGGTTGTGAAGGGCAGCCAAGCGGAATGCGGAGGCGCCATGGTGGGCAGGATGTCCCACGTTACGTGGCTGGAGGGTACTTTCGTGGAAACCATCAAGGGGTGGCAATCGATGTGGTTCTACATCACCGAGCCACGTGACGCCGATTGGGCAGCGGCCCCCGAATTCAGATCCGACATCCCTACACGGCTCACCTCCTGGAAAGAGAGTGGCCTGATCTGGGGGAATTCGGAGGAGCTGACCGGACTCCAAGCCTGTATCCAGAAGCTGGTGGACAAGAAGCTCAAGCTTGTCAACGTAGTCCAGGTCATGCTCATCCGCCGGATTCTCCCGTGCCAACGACGGGGTTTCAACATGTGGGAGTTCGATCCAGCGCAGCACTAGACCCTGAGTGGGATCTTCGACACTACGTACGAAGATGTCTGGAAGGTGCTGTTCAAGGGCGCCGAGGCTCCCGCATCCGCTACCGAAGATTGCGGATTCAGCTCGCAGCGTCCAGCTGACGAGGTAAGTGATTTTGCCACTTGTTTTCCATAGTTTGACTCTATGCGGGATCTAAACTCCCTTTACCTTTGACAGGACTGGCTGGCGAAGGGCGAACGGACTATCTGTCCGGCCCCATTGCCAGAGGACCCAGCGGACGCCCGCCTAACGGGGCTGCTGGCTCCGGCACCCCACGTGGTGTCGGAGAAGAAGGCCAAGAAGAAGGCCACGGGGACTCTGAAGAGTTCCCGTCTTCAGGTGCTATCGGATGATGAATCCGAGGCCGACTCCTCCCACCAAGGCGAGGAGGAGAAGAAGAAAGCCTCTCCCCCAGCGGAGGGAGGGAAGAAAAGGAAGGCCTCCCCAACAAGGGAGGCCGAAGGGTCCAAGAAGGGAAAAACTCTTCCCCCGGACTGCTCCGCCAACGCTAGTGACGACGACGAGGACTGGCCTCCAGGGGCCAAGCCCCTGGCGAGATCGTAAGTATCCGGACTCCCGAATAACTTCAAGGTTTTTTCTTTTCGCCACATAATGTCTTTCTAATGCCGCATACAACCCTGCAGTCCGCCCAAGGATGATCTTCCCGTTTCATCGAGCGGGTCCTTGGGTGCGTCGGATATGGATTCCCTTCCGACTGCCTCCACCCCCGTGCCGCGGACGACGCCGAGGTGGGATCCCGGGAAGGGACCCACCAGGAGGAGGAGGCCCCGGATGTGTCACAGGACAACCTCCCGGACTTTGCACCGGACTCGGCCCCGGAGGCCACAGTGGCTCCGGAGTCCAGCGGGCGACCCCTTCGTAAGAAGGGCAAGACCGCGACGCCGGCTGCCTCCGTCCAACCGGAGGTGCCGGATAATTTGCTGGAGGCGCTTAACGGTGCCTCCATCAAAGAGGAACACCGCACTGTTATGAGTGCGGTGATTCGGAAGGTTCAACTCGCCAAGAGCGGGCTGACCGAAGCCTGCAGCAGCCTTCTAACAGGCTTTGAGGTAAGAATTTCAATATATGTAAAATGGTACCGCATAGACAGTAGCCCCTGATGCTCGGTTCGGTGTTTGGAAAGAAAAGCCGGACTGAGGATCTTTAGAAAGATAAATGCAGGAGTCATAAAAAATATGTCAATATGGGATTGCAGGCTGTGCTGCTGACCTCCGCCGCACTGACTGCGGAGGTCAATACTTTGAAGGAAAACCTCGAGCGGTTCGAGAACGAGCTCGGCCATGCTAAGAAGCAGCTCGAGGAAAAAGAAGGTGAGTAATACCTTATGAAAATTGTACCTTACAGAAAAGGATTTGGTTGCAAGAAAAATGACAATGATAACGTGGGTATTGCAGGGGCCACTAACGAGGTGGCGACCCTGAAGGAGGCGGTGGCCGCGGCCGAACGCAATGCGGCCGCGGAGCGCACCGAGCGAGAGAAACAGGAGGCGCGGGTGGCGGAGGTACAGGGAGAGCTCCAGGATCTCATGAAAAAACATGAGAGCTTGGAGCGTGACTCGAAGACTCGAGAGTCTGAGCTTGCAACGGCTCTTGAGAGTGCCAAAGGCGCTAAGGCCGAAGCCTACAAGGCCCTACAGGAGATTGAGGCGGTGAAGAAAATAGCAGCGGGTAAGGCATTTTTCATGCAAAGTAAGCATGTGAGTGTTAATTACCTGTTGCTTACCCGAATTCGGAGTTCTCCAGGAGCGTTCGCAGATCTTCCTTGCAGCGTGTCCGATGCTGCCGCATTCTACCGGGCCAAGGAGGGGAGCTCGACGGAGAAGGTCTTCTGGTCTCAGTATGCTGAGGCCGGACATCCGGTGCCCCTTAGCGACCAGCTGAAGCACCTGGTCGAGCTCCACAAGGCGGCCGAACAGGCCATGAAGGGCCTCATAGTTCGGCTGTGGCCTAAGGAGGCCATGCCTGGGAGCTACTTCGGCCTGGTGCGGCGGCTGGTGGACGCGTGCCCGTGGGTTGAAGTCATCAAGCATTTCGCTTGTATTGAGGGTGACCGTCGGGCCCTTGCCCATGCAAAGGTGCACTGGGGCAAGATGGATGCCCAGAAGCTCGTGACAGACCCGCCACCAGAGGGCAAGGAGCATCGCACGCCCGAGATGTATTATAAGAGTGTGCTGAAGGGCGCCCACACTATTGCGGGTGAGTGCTCCAAAGATGTAATATTTGAGTAGACTCGCATTTTGTTATCCTGTGCGCTGAAAACTTAGTTCATATGCGCTAAGCAACGCTTGTTAATTTAAAATATGACCTTCTGTGCGGCTGTTTATCAAATCTGAGAGATGGCAAGTCGTCGGCTTCAGCCCCCATGCCACGAGTGCTGGGGTGTTCGGGATAAACTTGAGCGCTCTTGTTCCCATTTTTGGGTCCATCTACGGAGGCGCTCAACACAGCGAACAAGGCAACCAGACTTATAATGCTTGAACACTCTCACTTAGCCATAGAATTCTATAATTTTAAATTTCGGCGAAGCCCCTAGTCTTCGGAAGGCCGAATTTGGGGCGCTATCCACGCCTTGGCCGGACAGTATCCGGCTCCTCGCTCTAAGCGGCATAAGTCTTTAAGGACTCGCAAAAAACCTCCTGAACAGCGACTGGCTCTCACCTCATCATGACGGTCAGTTTTAGCTTTCTCCACTGAGGTGTTAACCCAGCTCAACTGGGGCGCAATCGCAGTGGTTCTCCCAGTGCTACCTTAGCCGATATAACGGAACGTAAGGTACCAAAACGTGGGAGCCGGGCAAACCCAACTATTGATCCAAGACATGATTCAGAGCCGATGCATATAGTGCTATAAGCTTGGGGTGCCGCACTTGTGAAAGTGTCCGGACTCATCACACCATAATGCAGGAAACATAAGCCCCTGGTGTATATTAGCCGTACCAAAGTGTACGGACGCAACATGCCGTGAATGAACATATGTATGAAAAAGAAATGCAATTATAAGCAAAAAGGTGTTGCATTGTTTTATTCAATAAGTGCTGCTACGAATGCAGAACGATACAAATAGTGCGATAAGCAAGGGATGGGACTGTTAAACATGCCCCCCTCCAGGGGTAGGCTGCAGATTGGTGTATAAAAATGCTCGTAATGGAGACCACCTGTATGTTCGTTGTAGACTTTATCCTTCCCTGCCTGTTGCATCGTGAGTTCGGCAGGTCTGCTGCCGGACAGGGCCTCTGACAAACGGAGTCCTGTGGGTAAAAAATAAAAGGTAAAAAGAAAAGAAATAGAACGACACACTTGATAGCCCCTGGTGTGGTTGAGCCGCGGTCTGGGTTTATCGTGGTCGTGCCCCTCTCCCCATGCCCATGGTATCTTCAGAGCGTAATGGTGTACGCGAAGGACCTGCTTTGACATTTCGCAGGAGCTGGGGTTGGGGCTGCACTGCTACGCGTGCTCGGAACGTGCCAGGTGGTCTTGTTGTAAGTTACTCCGGGCGCTCTTAGCTGTGTACGGCCGCTTAACGGCCGGACTCGAGAATTGCCTTAAGAGGCTGCATTGCACTTCTGCCGCGAGAGCCGCTGTATGTTCCTCCGTGCGGAGAGAACGTTCAGTGTTTCCGTTGACCGTGATGACTCCTCGAGGGCCTGGCATCTTGAGCTTAAGGTATGCATAGTGCGGCACCGCATTGAACTTTGCAAACGCGGTACGTCCGAGCAAGGCATGGTAGCCGCTGCGGAACGGGACTATGTCGAAGATTAACTCCTCGCTTCGGAAGTTATCCGGGGATCCGAAGACCACTTCCAGTGTAATTGAGCCTGTACAATTGGCTTCTACACCTGGTATGACGCCTTTAAAGGTCGTTTTGGTAGGTTTAATCCTTGAGGGTTCTATGCCCATTTTGCGCACTGTATCCTGGTAAAGCAGGTTCAGGCTGCTGCCGCCATCCATCAGGACTCTGGTTAGGTGAAATCCGTCGACGATTGGGTCTAAAACCAGTGCGGCGAATCCGCCGTGGCGGATGCTGGTGGGGTGGTCCCTTCGATCAAAAGTGATCGGGCAGGAGGACCATGGGTTGAACTTCGGGGCAACTGGCTCCATCGCGTAGACATCCCTGAGTGCACGCTTCCGCTCCCTTTTGGGTATGTGCGTCGCGTATATCATGTTCACCGTCCGCACCTGTGGGGGAAAACCCTTCTGTCCTCTATTGTTCGGCGGTTGGGTCTCGTCCTCGTCATCGCTATGCAGCCCCTTGTCATTGTTTTCGGCAATTAACTTGCCTGCCTGCTTGAATACCCAATAGTCCCTGTTGGTGTGGTTAGCTGGCTTTTCGGGGGTGCCGTGTATCTGGCACAAGCGGTCGAGTATTCGGTCCAAATTGGACGGACCCGGAGTGGTTCTTTTGAATGGCTTTTTCCGCTGACCGGGTTTAGAGCCTCTGAATCCGGCATTGACTGCCGTATCCTCAATATTGTCGCTGTTAATGCGGCGTTTGTTTTTGTTATGATGCAGCCTGCCATTTCGGTCCTTGAAGTCCGGACTGCCAGAATTTTTGCTGAGGTTGTTGCTACGTGCTAGCCAGCTGTCCTCCCCCGCGCAGAAGCGGGTCATGAGTGATGTGAGGGCTGCCATGGATTTCGGCTTTTCCTGTCCCAGGTGCCGGGCAAGCCACTCGTCGTGGATGTTATGCTTGAAGGCCGCGAGGGCCTCCGCATCCGGACAGTCGACGATTTGATTTTTCTTGGTTAAGAACCGTGTCCAGAATTGTCTGGCCGATTCGTCTGGCTGCTGAATTATGTGGCTTAGGTCATCAGCGTCTGGTGGTCGCACATAAGTGCCCTAGAAGTTATCGAGGAATGCGGCTTCCAGGTCCTCCGAACTCCCAATTGACTCTGCTAGCAAGCTGTTGAGCCAATGCTGGGCTGGTCCTTTAAGCTTGAGGGGGAGGTATTTGATGGCGTGAAGATCGTCACTGCGGGCCATGTGGATGTGAAGGAGATAGTCTTCGATCCAAACCGCGGGGTCTGTTGTGCCATCATAGGATTCAATATTGACGGGTTTAAACCCTTCGGGGATTTGATGAGTCATTACTTCATCTGTGAAGCATAGTGGGTGTGCGGCGCCTCTGTACTGGGCGATATCACAACGGAGCTTGGTCTATTTTGTTTGGCCCGGCCGGACTTACTGTGTCCGGCGCGACGGTTGTCGTCGCGTATCATGGGACGCCCACGCTGTCCATAGATCAATCTTGATTGTCTTGCCTTATCCTCCAATATATCTCGCAAGTCCGGAGTGTTCCCCTGTGGCCGTGTGCTTTTCGAGCGAAGCCGGGGTACAGGTCTAGTAAAGGGCCTAGAGGCCTCTCTGTCGCGACCACGGGGTGGTCGGTCAGCCGTATTATCTCCTGGTGATGCGGGTTCGTAAGCCTCCTCCTCTAATCGGGGGAGCAGCTTGCGTTTAGGGTAGCTTTTGGAGGGGCGTTCGAGCTCATGCTCTTCGGCCGCGAGGACTTCAGTCCATCTGTCGGCTAGTAGATCCTGATCAGCTCTAAGCTGTTGCTGCTTTTTCTTGAGGCTGTTCGCCGTGGCCATAAGCCTGCGTTTAAAATGCTCTTGTTCGACAGGATCCTCAGGCACGACAAATTCGTCATCGTCTCCGGAGGGAGGCGTATAATCCTCTGCCTCTTCTTCTGCCGCTCCTTCATAAGGGTTGGCGTCTCCGTTCTCCTGCGCTGCATCTTGCTGGAGTGGGTTGTCTTCGGCACTGTCCGATGTATTATTGTCTCCGGTGCCGGAGTCTTCATTCTTGCTGTGGCGGGATTTAGAGCGGCGCCGCTGACGCTGGCGCTTGGGCTGCTTTTTGGAGGGGTCATCCTCCTCTGTTCCTTCTCCATTCCCATCTTTTGGGATATCCACCATGTATATGTCATATGATGAGGTGGCTGTCCAGTGCCCAGTAGGCTGGTTCTTGGTCGTCTCCGGCATCGTCGTCCATACCGTCGATGTCCTCGGAGTCGTAGTCTAGCATGTCGGTTAAATCGTCGACAGCGGCTACCAAGTGGGTGGTGGGTGGGCTTTGAATTTCTTCGTCGTCCGCATCCCAACCGTCCTAACCGCAGTCCGGCCAGGGCTCTCCTGATAACGAGAGATACTTTAGCGAACTCAAGATGTCACCGAAAGGTGAGTGTTGAAAGATGTCCGCCGTGGTGAACTCCATGATCGGCGCCCAATCAGGTTCGATCGGGGGGAGCGCGGGAGATTCGGAGTCCGGTGAGGAGTCCGGCGCCTCGGAGTCATGAGCTTTATGAGGGACAAAGTCAGTGTTCGGCTCTATCGCCGTAGAGGTTGCAGCCCCCGAGGCGGTGTCTAGGCATCCGTCCTCGATCTGCGTAGCTGGCTCCGAATTGAAGATCGGATCGGTTTTGAGTGCGGCCTCTAGGGTACTGTCCGGCTGCAGAGCTAAATCATGCTTGCCGCGACAGTGCAGCACGCTCTGCTATGGCTCGAATCCATCGAGGATCAAGTCCCCGCGGATGTCAGCCGTGAAGTTCAAACTTCCAAATCTGACCTGACGGCCAGGGGCGTAGCTTTCGATCTGCTCCAGTTGGCCAAGCGAATTGGCCCGCAGTGCAAAGCCGCTGAATACGAAGATCTGTCTGGGGAGAAAGGTCTCACCCTGGACTGCGTCGTTGATGATGGCCGAAGAAGCCATCAAGCCTATCGGTGACGACACAGAGGAACTCTCAATGAAAGCACCAATGTCGGTGTCAAAACCAGCGGATCTCGGGTAGGGGGTCCCAAACTGTGCGTCTAGGCGGATGGTAACAGGAGACGAGGGACACGATGTTTTACCCAGGTTCGGGCCCTCTTGATGGAGGTAAAACCCTACATCCTGCTTGATTAATATTGATGGTGTGTGTTACAAGAGTGGATCTACCACGAGATCAAGGAGGCTAAACCCTAGAAGCTAGCCTATGGTATGATTGTTGTTCGTCCTATGGACTAAGGCCATCCGGTTTATATAGACACTGGAGAGGGCTAGGGTTACACAGAGTCGGTTACAAAGGTAGGAGATCTACATATCCGTATCGCCAAGCTTGCCTTCCACGCCAAGGAAAGTCCCATCCGAACACGGGACGAAGTCTTCAATCTTGTATCTTCATAGTCTTGGAGTCCGGCCGATGATGATAGTTCGGCTATCCGGACACCCCCTAGTCCGGAACTCCCTCAGTCCTTTTCAGGTATTTCAGGATGTTCTTGACCGCTATCCAGTGATCCACTCCTGGATTACTTTGGTACCTCCCTGCTAAACTTATAGCAAGGCACACATCAGGTATGCTACACAACATTGCATACATGATAGAACCTATGGTTGAAGCATAGGGAATGACTTTCATTTTCTCTCTATCTTTTGCAGTGGTCGGGCATTGAGTCTGACTCAACTTCACACCTTGTAACACAGGCAAGAACCCTTTCTTTGACTTATCCATTTTGAACTTCTTCAAAACTTTATCAAGGTATGTGCTTTGTGAAAGTCCAATTAAGCATCTTGATCTATCTCTATAGATCTTGATGCCCAATATATAAGCAGCTTCACCGAGGTCTTTCATTGAAAAATTCTTATTCAGGTATCCTTTTATGATATCCAGAAATTCTGTATTATTTCCAATCAACAATATGTCATCCACATATAATATTCACTACAAAAAAATACACTTCCGTGATGATAAGTGTTTGTCATAGTAGGTCGCGTTTTTTGTCATGCATGTACATCCATGACGATTTTATGACAGAATCAAGATAGTCATACCTGTGCTGTCGTAGAAGTGTTCCATGACATTACCAAAATTATCATCACGGAAGTGTCCACTTCCATGACGATAAATCGCGCGTCACAGAAGTGCTTTCGTCAAGGGTGACCGACACGTGGCATCCACCATAACAGAACACCGTTAAGCTACCGGGTCGGGTTTTGGATCCGATATCCCGTTAACAGCCCCGACCAATGGGGATTTTCCACGTGTAAAATCATCATTGGCTGGAGGAAACACGTGTCGACTCATCGTTGGGACAGATGTCATCCACTCATTGGACGGAAGGCGCCTATGTTACGTCGACACATGGCACGGCCCAACAGAGGCCCATTCCTGTGAAAAGGCCGACCCGTTTGACTTGGTCAAACAGTGGCGGGCCGGCCCATGGAAAGCCTGTTAACGGTCTGTTCACATATAGCCCATTTACATCCCGCTAACCCAAGGCCCGTTACGCCCTATCCGAATTAGGCCCAGTGGCGTCATCTGGGCCATCCAATATGATTCCAACCCGTTTTCACTTCTGGCGCATGTATGGCCCATGACGTCTTTCGGCCCATATGAGGCCCTATGTAACTCTTGGCCTATTAACGGCCTGTGGTGAAGCTGGCCCGTAATGAACAGTGTATCACTTTACACCCATTAATGGCCCATGGTGAAACTGGCCCGTAATGAACAGTGTATCACTTTATACCCATCAACGGCCCGTTGTTCCGTTGGGCCGTTTCCAGCCCATGTTATCTTTCGGCCTTCTCAGAGCCCATTTATTCTTGGGCTCATTTCCAGCATTCGTTTACTTATGACCCATTACTGTCATTTTCTGCTTGTGGGCCAAATTCAGCCCGTGGTTATAGTCGGCCCGTTTGTGGTCCATTAATACGTTGGGCCGTTTTCATAGCGTCATCAAATACGGCTATTAACGATGGCCCATTATGGTCGGCCCATGAACATACAATTCCAACTCTAGCCCGTTTACGGCCATAATGCGGTCTGTTTGGCCCATGTTTGGCCAATCGATCATACGGCCCGTATAAGGCCCATTAATGATACGGCCCGCAAAAGGCCCATTGTTTCTACGACCTCTAGAAGGCCCATTGTTTCTACGGCCCGTAGAAGGCCCACTATTTCTATGGCCAGTAGGAGGCCCAGTGTCACTACAGTAAATATTAGCCCATGGTTATTGTGGCCTAGTTTTAAACAATAGGTTATTGTAGCCACTAGCAAACCGCGGAAAAAGAACTGCAATGACTACAAGCAAACAAATAAACAAGACAATAAGGAAATAAATAAGCAAGCAACTAACGCTAGGCTATCATGGCTATTACACATATTACATCCACTTGGCATCAAAGTTTGCCACCAGTGCAAATATAGGGAACAAAGCAACATATCATATACACTGGTTGTCAAAGTTGGCGACCAGCTCAAATAAACGCCACAGCAAAACAAATCCAGAACTGAAACCAGTTCAGAAAATCTCAAGAAACAATATCCTGGGTACCCATAATGCTCGCAAGATGCTTAGCAAGCTTATTAACTTTCTCTTGTTTGGCGCTTAAATCCTCCAGCGCTTGCTGTTGCACCAGAAAATATGCATGTGAATTCTGCAGGGACTTCCTCAGTCCTTCAGCTTCGTGTCGCAGCACATCTGATCGATGTCTTTCAACTTGAAGTTGAGACTCAAGAAGATGAACTAATTCAGGTAGCGAGTTCGAAGAGCTTGTGCCAGCAGTAGTGGCCAGTAACTCGAACACTACATCAAGACATGACTTTTGGGTTCCCTCACTGTCGTCAAGATAGTTTTTATAAGCTTTCTTGGAGACCAATAGGGATGTCTTACTATCTTGAACCTTATCTTCATTACTTTCTTTACCATTGGATAACGCGGTACTGTTCTCCAATATTTTGTCCGCATTCTAAAAGAGAAACAAGCAGACACATCACATGTTTACCATGTTGTATATGAAACTCATTTTGGTAAATGAGTTCAGTAGTAAAGTGGACAGGATAACAACATGAAACAAACATATATCTATGTACCATGGTCACTTTATGGTCTATATCATTCTAGTTTTTGTTGCGAAATCAAGATAGAGACACAATTCAAATAATATTTGTTCAAGACAAAGCATAATAGACAGAATATAAGTGTGGGTAACTATAGAGCAATAACAACACTTGTAATGTGCATGACATGAGAACATAACTGTTTATTCAATTGAAACTGAAATCAACATAGAGCAGGTCACAACAGCAAACCAGTTAAAGAATCAGGTTTAAAACATACCTGTTGCGCCATTGGAGTTTCAATTCCATCCTTCAAATTTGAAAATAGTTGGTATGAGTAAATACAGTAATGCAAGAGCAAAGGAGTATGAACCATAGCTATAGAACCTCACCTGAGAAAAAAAATCTTCTTCTCCTTTAAGCGTTGAGTTGGGATTCGGAGTGGTGGTCCTCGTGCTTTGGGCACTGCAGTTCCCTTACTAACTGCTCGTGTTTGGGTGCTCTGTGGTGGAGACGGTGCTGTGTCAACTAGAACTGGGTTACTATCTGCCGGGGATGGGGCTAGAAGGGGTGTAGCTGGTTTTCTGTCCAACTGGGTAGGGGTACAATCTGCGAGAGTCTGGGTTATGTGTGGTGGATCTAGTCCTTGGGCAAGTACAACCGTGGTTCTATCTGCATCAACTGGTAGCACTATCTTTTCTGAAGACCGTGTTGTTACTCCCTTAGATACTGCCATCACGCTCTCCAATTCAAATGGCTGATAAACAAGAAAAGTAATTGAAAGTATAGACATTGTATGATAGACAGGTGCAATGGATAGTGGGGAATAAAAGAGGGCATGAAATAATTCATATTTATGTTGTCTAACCAAACAGGATAGCATGACACAATTTCACATATATGATGGCTAACTAAACAAGATAGCATGACACAATTTCACATTATGATGGCTAACTAAAAAAGATGGAAAGACATAGTTCAAAATATGAGACTATGTAAATAGGATGACATGACATAACTATACAATGTGTTTATTAAATAGGTTGGCATGCCATAATTCACATACATTCACGGATAGAATGCCATAATTCAAAATATGATGACTGTAAACACTAAACAGGATGAGATGATATAACTATATGATGTCTTTATTAAATGGGTTGCCATGCCATAATTCAGATAGATGATGTGTATGTACTATGCAAACATGATGGCATGATATAATTCAAATATATGATTTATATAGTAAGCAAGTAAGCATATGGCAATCCATATATGATGTAAAAACTAAGCAATGCAAGACAACATGCATGCCATGGGTAATATAACCCTTCCAAGTTTGAGCATAGACCTCAGGGGGGAAATAGGACTGGTCATCAGTCTCTGAATCCTCCTCTGAGGAGCTCTCTCTAACCAGCAAGATGTCTTCTTCAGCAGGTAACACCGTCTGCTCTGAATACCTTGTTTTCACTCCAGATACTTCCATCACCGCTTCAAATGGTTGATGCACAGGAAGATTAGTTGAATATACAAACGTTGACGACAAATGGAACACGTAATACAAAAAAAATGATAGCATGATATAATTCACACACATGATGATTGGCTAAACAGCATGGCATTGCATAATTCACATATATAATGCCTTTGCAATAAGATAACATTGTATAATTCACATATATAATGTCTTGCAACAAGATGACAATGCATAATTCACATATATGGTAATTAAACACTGAACAGGTGGCATTCACACAAAGCATGTCTAAACTAATCAAATGACATAGCAATGAGAGACACCATACACACGATATGAGCAACATAACCCTGCCAAGTTAGAGCATACACCTCGGGGGGGGGGGGATAAGACTGGTCATCTGTCTCTGAATCCTCCTCTGAGGAGCTATCCGTAACCAGCGAGATATGCGCTTCATCAGATAGCATAGTCTGCTCTGAAGACCTTGTTTTCACTCCAGAATTTGCCATCACCGTGTCAAATGGCTGATGCACACGAAGAGCAGTTGAATGTACTAACATTGTTGACAAATGTAATATGTAACGAAAAAAAGGATGGCCTGATATAATTTACATATAAGATGACTGGCTAAGCAGGATGGCATTGCAAAATTCACATATATGATGCCTGGCTAAACAATATGGCGTTGCATAATTCACATAAACGATGAATAAACTAAACAGATGGCATTCGCAGAAAGGATGTCTAAATTAAGCAGATGACATATTTGATGTATAAAGGAAGCAATGCAAGACACCATATGCATGATATAACCAACATCAGCATGCCAAGTTAGAGTGAAGACCTCAGGGGGTAAATAGGAGTTGTCTTCTCCTTCTGAATCCCCCTCAGAACAGATATCTTCCTCTCGATTACAATCCGAAATGCATGGAGGGGGGCTGCCTTTGCGCCTACCATGGAGCGACGTCTGCATGAAATTTTATTGCCACGCAATGTTTGCCTCTTTTGCTATACATGTTCAGTTCCATTGTTTACAATAACTGTCATGCATAGTAATAAAACATAGTGAGATTATGTAAGGAGTGCATGCAGAAATCCAGAGTGATGGTAGCAACCTATGGATAGACCCAAAACCAATAATAGCTGGCAAATAATGGCTTCAGTTAAAAAATATAGATAATGGCTTCTTTACTGTTTGTTTCCCACCCAACATGAAACTCATAGTAGACACCGGAGATTAACCAGATAGTAGATAGATACTATTGATAGCGGCCCCGATATGTACCCCACAACCATTTAAAAACTCAACTTTGACCATTAGTTTGGAGCTGACTCAGAGTCTAATCGGTGAACATGACGATAAAGTAGCATGTAATATTAAGCGATGCATAACGTAAGAAGACACGAAAGTGCGACCTCTCTTGTGGACCCGTGTAGTCCTCGAGATCGTCTGCTCGGTTGATGATGGTAATGTAGTTTTCATGGCTGCCAGCAGCGGGGAAGAAGATCTGAGGCGACGAAAGATAGTCTGGAGGCCGGATCCCTGCTGTGCTGGACCCTTCTGTCGTTGGAGCAGCTGAGCTGGGGTGGATGACGATGCAGCAGGAGCGGAACAAACCACACAAGGTTTTCTTTGACAACTATCTGTAAGAGAAGTAATTCTGTAAGGGCTCGTTTGAATTGGAGGATTCCAACAATGCAGGGATAGGAAATAGATAGGAATAGGATAGGAATGCACATGCAAAACAGAGAATTTAAAAACACAGGATGTCTACCAATCTGGGTGTTTGATTCACAACAATTGGAAGATCACAGGATGCAAAGAAGCATGGTGAGATTAAGTCAAACCACAAGAAAATGTATGGTTATAATGCTATTATGCTACTATCTCTTAGTCTTGTGTTTCATGAATAGGAATTTGAAAAGGAGGACAAGTGAAAATTAAAATTCCTACATTTTTTCTTTCAAGGAGACACTAAAGGAACAAATCTGTGTGCTCAGTGGACAATATATATAACATGCAGAGTAAAAAAGAGATGCAACAAGTGTACAACCTCTTTGGCGAAGCCATATCGATCTCAGCGTGATTGGGTTGGCCGGTGAGGATGCTACGGCTGACTTTGCTGTCGGAGGAGGGGAAGAAGATCTTAGGCGTCTGGAGATGGAGCCCGAGGTACTGCTCCGCTGTGATGGAGGTTTCGTTGTTGGAGCAGCTCCGGTGAGTTGTACGACGCCGAGGCTGAAGCAGGACAAGAGAGACAACGAACAATGTTAACCTGAGTGGAATTCTAATAGCATCTCCAATACATGACGTAAAATACACAACCACAAAGTGCTAGATGTAAAATACATCAGCCGCTCTCTGAACTTAACTGTCGAAACTGAACTTAACTGTCGAAACTGAACTTAACTGTCGAAACTAAATTTTGCTATCGAAACTGAATTTTGCTGTCAAAACTGAATGCACTAGCAAGGTGAGGCTACACGTCGGTCGACTGACTTTTTCATCTCTGGTCAGTCGATTTTGCGGCCGTTGGATACGAAATCAAGGGCCTGCGGTTCATCTTCAACCTCCACCCCCCTGAGCTGCTAGCCACCACCGGCCAAACAGCAGCCCCCGCCGCCCGCGGCCGGCGGTGCGTCGCCCTGCCCGCCCCGAAAACACTCCCCACCACCGGTCCGCCGCCGCCCCGGCCATCCCTCTAGGCCCCCCCGTGCCAAGCTTTTTCTCCGGCGATCCCCACGCCACCGCCCCGCCAACGCCTCGGTGGTGCCGCCCCCATCCTGAACCCTAAGATAGATAGTGGGGTACCTCTCCGGCGAGCCCCCCTCCCCGCTGCGGCTGGTTCTTCCTTCATCTCGGCGAGCCCCCCCACCCCCTGAAAATCGACTGACCCAAAAGTCGATTCAGTCGACTGAAGTGTAGCTAAATCGGAGCAGCATCGCAAGCAAGAGCGAGAGCAGCAGTGCGAGCAAGAGCAATAGCAAGAGCAGACCAGGCAGGGGACCGAGAGCAAGAGCAGAGCAGCATCACGAGCGAGAGCTAAAGCAGCAACAACTCCTACTGATGTGGACGTCGCCGCCGAGGGAGCGACGCCATGGAGGAAGTGGCCGGCGACGCCGCTGTGGATGGAGCCGCGCCGTATCGGCTCGGGACCGAGCGTCGGCAGCACCGTGAGATCGAATCAAGAAGAAAATGCCGCGATTAGTGTACAACCTCTTTGGTGGCGCCAATTAGGCCGCAACTTCATCCGAGGAAACAGTGATGATGATGCTCTTCCGGTGGTGCAGGTGAAGACGATGGTGTGGGAATGGAGGTGGCGCGAAAGACGAGGGGAATGTCGGGGCAACTCCTTGGAGGTGGAGGACGGGGTGGCTGACCGGCGGGACGATGAGATCAACGACGGATCCTCATCCAGTACGGTGGATGAGGTACATCGAGGTGTTGCTATGGACGACGTCGTCGGGGAAGAGGCTCCGGCTGGGTGGCAGACGGAGCAGGGTGTGGGGTTTCGTCGCGGGTTTTCGCGGCCTCGGTGTACGAATGGGTGGGCGGATGGGATGGTAGTGGGGAACCATGGCTTAGAGACGCGCTTGTCCGAAATGTGGGGTAAGTTACAAAAGTACCCCCCACTAATTTGAGGCGGTTCTTTCGATTCAGGGGTACCACGGCATTTCACGTGTCGGGTTTTCACAGGAGGTGGGAGTTTTCACGCGCGTTGTAAATTCAGAATAGCAAGGCGCGGGTTGAGATGGAGGGAGTTGCCGGAGCACAACGAGACAAAGATATATCTTAAATATTTTGGGCTAACAAGGCGCGGGTTGAAATTTCTGAACAAGCCTAAAGTTTACTGTACCAAATCAATGCGCACTACAAATGTCATTCAAAACTTTGAATTCATGTTATGTTCAATTAAAATATTTCGCTACGTGTATAATGCATGCAACCTACTACTCAAATGAACGTTTTAGTGCATTCCAAACATATATACTACCACTTCAATATGAACTAAATTTGAATTCGTTTCTCTATTTGAATAAGATCTACAGTAATGACTGTTGTGAGGTCAAAGCATTTGAATTCATTTCTCTGTTTTAATAAGATCTACAATCATCATTATTGTCAAGTTAAACCATCGTTTGTGTATTATCTTCACAGCACACCACATGATTAGTCTCGAGTTACATATGAACTATGTGTACTATATGAACTCGAACTAGATTTCTTGAATCCACTTTATTTTGATTTCAAATCACATTACATTTCTAGCTCTAGCTAGATCTTCATAAGCTAAACCATGTCTCATATGTATAATGTGTTTATCACATTATGTATGGTGCCCCGCCCCGTACGCCTACAAGTATTTAGATGTGAGTTGCAAACACCACACATTACCACAAATTCAAATAAAATGTGAGAATGTTCGATATATAGTATTGTTTAGATTGTTCGATATTTAGTTGTAAGCTGCAAACGCCACACATTATCACAAATTCAAATAAAATGTGAGATTGTTTGATGTATAGTATGGTTTAGATTGTTCGGCATTTAGCTATGAGTTGCAAATGCCATGCATTATCACATTATGGTATAACATGTGCACACCACATGTATCACCGCTATATTCATGCATGCAATGTTTAAAACACTATGATCTCCTATTCAAATATATGAATCCGCTTTCATATCAAATTATGATCTTTGTTAGTCTCTTACACCCACACAATCCTCTAACTTTTGTAGCTACCACTAACTTTCTTTCGTGCATGCACACGCCCTCCTCGTCCTCCCCATCCCTCGGCATTCTATCCACCGGGCACATTCATTTTTTTCCTTAAGTCGTTCTCCCAAAGTCTCCACAACTCCTTTCCGACACACACCGATTGATAAACCTCTCCAGCGATGCCTGCCTACAACATACACTCACCTTCAATCTCCTCCTTTATGTGTCCTTGCCTCGTGTCTCACATACAGTCAGACACACGTGTAAACTCTCGCCCCTCTTTTCATCGATCTCACAACCGCACACTCCTCCCCCTATCTAGCTAGTAGTTGGGCCTATCGCACCACCTCCTAGCTCCATTCTCTCTGTCTATCCGTCTCGCCGTGCCTTATTTGCCTCTAACAAATGGACGTACACCGACTGATCTCTCGCTATACATATAGCTGGCTAGGTCCTTATAACTCGTTTTTACCCACACTTCAATCGATCTACCTCATTAGTTGTATCTCTCCCTTCCTCCGACAAACAACAATTGATCTACCGATCTAGTTAGGTTTGCTAATCAAACACATGGTTCCCCTTCATCATCCATGGATGCGTCCCGACAGATCTATCACGCACAGGCACACACAGAAACACATCCCCACTCTTATTGATAACATTGCAGTTCCACCCTCAGTTTGTCTAGTAGGCCTCTCCACCATCTCCGAGAAGCAACTCCATCACCCATCCAGCACTCTACCCTCTCCCTCCCTCTCCCTCCCTCTCTCTCTCCTCTCTCCTCTCTCTCTCTCTCTCTGTCCCATCATATTTCCCGTCCTTCAGTTATGTATGGATGTCGACCGATCTCCCTCAAGACATAGCTGGGTCTCTCCTTCTCAACACATACACGAGTCATTCTACCTCTATAGTTAGGCATCTGCCTACCCCTCCCCCCACCCCTCCCCCCCACACACCGATACATCGAGCACTCTAGTCATGTCTCCCTGCCACACAAAAACTTGACATGTGCCCTCTAACGTTCCGGTAG
>NC_057798.1:427225271-427225808 GCF_018294505.1 Triticum aestivum | reverse complement strand
ACATCGAGCGCTCTAGTCATGTCTCCCTGCCACACACAAACTTGACATGTGCCCTCTAACATTCCGGTAGGCCAGTCGCCCTATATCTTTGACTTGCACACACACACAATTTCGATGGCTCTCTTCATCGATCTCGCACCCACCCACTTGATCCTCTCTTCGACTCTATCAATAGCTATGACCCCTCCCTCTCTTCTCGTGGATTGCCCGACCCTCTATGTATGATATGGATAGGCCTCCATTTCACACACATTGCATGCAAAATTTTGTTTGAGATGTCATCGACACATATTCCCACAAATAATTCACGAAATCAACTCCCACCCCACCCCCACCCCAAAACAAAAAACACTCACGAACGTTGTTTGTATCTCTCACACACACCCACGTAGGTGGGGGACGTGCACGAAGAGAAGAGCTGCATGCACGGCGCATGTACTCCCGTCTCTTTCCCAACCACACCCGCGCGGTACACGGTGGAGCTCATTTCTGTATGAAAAAGGCAGCCCACGTGGTAATTTGGCACGTGTACTGGTT
>NC_057798.1:427206495-427225261 GCF_018294505.1 Triticum aestivum | reverse complement strand
ACAAAAAACACTCACGAATGCGGTTTGTATCTCTCACACACACCCAAGTAGGTGGGGGACGTGCACAAAGAGAAGAGGTGCATGCACGGCGCACGTACTCCCGTCTCTTTCCCAACCACACCCGCGTGGGTACATGGTGGAGCTCATTTCTGTACGAAAAAGGCAGCCCACGTGGTAATTTGGCATGTGTACTGGTTGTCCACTTGGTGGAGGGAGGATCGTCTACCACGGGTGAACACACAAATTGTGACTTGACGTGTTATGTTAAAAAAAGAGGCAAACCATGTGGGGCCTACCTTAGAGGCAAGGCTCTATACACTGGAGTACTTTTGATGTGTCCCGTCAACTCGCAGAATGAGGAGAAGCTTGCTTAGTACGCTGTCTCCCCCACCCACGGGCGCGGTGGCTCGCTGGATGAGGTGAAGCTTGCTCCGCCTTATGCCCGCTCCCTCGCCCATGCGCTGATGTATATAGACGTATTTTAGCGTGTAGATTCACTCATTTTGCTCCGTATGTAGCACTCTCCCTCGCCCCTCGACCCTCTCCCACGTGGTAGACATGCAACAATTCATTCGGTCTCATATAGCCAGAATGATATATACTGCACTACCATTATTGCTCGACTTCCCGAAGAGGCAAAGAGCCAATCGCAAGGTTAATATTTTGGATATGCCAAGTGCAAGGTTATATGAGAACGAGTAGTAGGTGCCACGTCATTTATAAATAAAGTTTTTTTCTTCAGTGGCACGTACGCAATATGATAGGTTCATATGGAGAGAAAAGGAAACCGCTCCACTATATACATAGCCAGGACGGGCCAGCCTACATGGTTGCTTGCTGGGGTTGCTCTCTTCACACTCTATCGCATAAAATGACTGCGGCCACATCTCTAACATCCCGGCGGATCACGTCCGCTTGGGGACGGGGTGGATGCTTAGTGTAGATGCGGTGGCCGTCGCCGACGGCGAAAACCCATTGTCGGCACGTCCCGATTAGGGGTCCCCACCGTTCTCTCTCACAAAGCCGGTGAGGTTGCCTTCGTCCCTTGCTCACTGCCGCGACGTGGGCAGTTGCCGCCTCCTGCCGCCCTCCTCAAGGTTGAGCTACGTCTCTCAGGTACAACTCCCTTTATAGCCGGCTTGCACCACTGCTCCAGCTACCCACATCACTCCCTGTGGATATTTCTCTACTTCTTTGCCCCACACATACCTCTACTGGCTTCTATGTACTGTATTTGTGATGAGTTTATGTCTCATCAACTAGTCCCAGTAATCTTATTCTAATCACGCTTCTTCAATTTCTTTGCCACAGGGATGCTCATCTCGATTTTGGTGAAACTGCACAAAATGATCCGATGGTCAAAAGGTTGCAAACTTCATTTATTAGGAAGCTCGAATGTTGCCAGCAAATTGAAGCCTTGTTAGGGTTCACGGTTCAAGGGCTAGGGACTGCATGGATCGTTTTTTCTTTAGCTGCCTCTATGCCAAAATAAGTGTCAACTTTAGTAGTAGTACAACTTTGTACTAAAGTTTGCACAAAGTTGAGACACTTATTTTGGAACGGAGGGAGTACATATTTGCTATGATCTCTCAATCATTGAGATGCAATAGCATGCATGTTAGTCTCCATTGTATTTTATGAAATGTTGCAACGGGCAACCTTGGATGCAAGATACATGTAACAGAAGCTGGAAGCTTCATAGCATTGTACAAATTTATCTCGCTGATAAATTACAGTACGTACTATACTAGTACTTCCTCTGTTCCTAAATATAAGTCTTTGTAGAGATTTCACCATGAAACACATGCGGATGTATATAGATGCATTTTAAGTGTAGATTCATTCATTTTGTTCTGTATGTAGTTCACCTAGTGGAATCTCTGTTGGAAATATGCCCTAGAGGCAATAATAAAAGTATTATTATATTTCTATGTTCATGATAATTGTCTTTTATTCATGCTATAACTGTATTATCCGGAAATCATAATACACGTGTGAATACATAGACCACAATATGTCCCTAGTGAGCCTCTAGTTGACTAGCCCGTTGTGATCAACAAATAGTCATGGTTTCCTGGCTATGGACATTGGATGTCGTTGATAACGGGATCACGTCATTAGGAGAATGATGTGATGGACAAGACCCAATCCTAAGCATAGCACAAAGATCGTGTAGTTCGTTTGCTAGAGCTTTGCCAATGTCAAGTATCTCGTCCTTCGACCATGAGAGCGTGTAACTCCTGGATACCGTAGGGGTGCTTTGGGTGTATCAAACGTCACAACGTAACTGGGTGACTATAAAGGTGCACTACAGGTATCTCCGAAAGTATCTATTATTTTATGCGGATCGAGACTGGGATTTGTCACTCCGTATGACGGAGAGGTATCTCTGGGCCCACTCGGTAATGCATCATCATAATGAGCTCAAGGTGACCAATGTGTTGGCCACGGGATCATGCATTACGGTACGAGTAAAGTGACTTGCCGGTAACGAGACTGAACAAGGTATTGGGATACCGACGATCGAGTCTCGGGCAAGTAACGTACCGATTGACAAAGGGAATTGTATACAGGATTTGATCGAATCCTCGACATCGTGGTTCAACCGATGAAATCATCAAGGAGCGTGTGGGAGCCAACATGGGTATCCAGACCCTGCTGTTGGTTATTGCCCGAGAGTGGTCTCGGTCATGTCTGCATGTCTCCCGAGCCCGTAGGGTCTACACACTTAAGGTTCGGTGACGCTAGGGTTGTTAGGAAGACTAGTATGTGACTACCGAATGTTTTTCGGAGTCCCGGATGAGATCCCGGACGTCACGAGGAGTTCCGGAATGGTCCGGAGGTAAAGTTTTATATATGGGAAGTTGTTAAACGGGCACCGGAAAGTTTCGGGGTTATACCGGTATTGTACCGGGACCACCGGAAGGGTTCCGAGGGTCCACCGGGAGGGGCCACCCCTCCCGGGGGGCCACTTGGGCTGCGTGGGGATAGCAGCCAGCCCCTAGTGGGCTTGGCGCGCCCCCCTCCTTGGGCCCATGCGCCTAAGGGTGTGGGGGAAACCCTAAAGGGGGCGCACCCCCTTTGCTTGGGGGGCAAGCCCCCCACCCCTTGGCCGCCGTCCCCCCTAGGGTTTTCCCTAGAGGGCCGGCCCCCCTTGCCCTTTCCCCTATATGTAGAGGGGTGAGGGGAGGGCTTCAACACACCATAACTCAAGGCGCAGCCCCTCCCCTCCCCAACACATCTCCTCCTCCGTACGTGCTTGGCGAAGCCCTGTCAGAATACTGCCGCGTCAACTGCACCACACCGTCGTGCTGCTGTTGGAGCTGCCTTCCTCAACCTCTCCTTCCTCCTTGCTGGATCAAGACGGAGGAGACGTCTCCCGTCCCATACGTGTGTTGAACGCGGAGGTGCTGTCCGTTCAGCACTAGGACATCGGTGATCCGAATCACGTTCGAGTACGACTCCATCATCACCATCTCCTTGGCAAGCTTCCGCTCGTGATCTACAAGTGGTATGTAGATGCAAACTCTCTCCCTTGACTCGTTGCTTAGATGAACTCATAGATGGATCTTGGTGAAACCGTAGGAAAAATTTTAATTTTCTGCATCGTTCCCCAACAGTGGCATCATGAGCTAGGTCTATGCGTAGTTCTCTTTGCACGAGTAGAACACAATTTTGTTGTGGGCGTGGATTTTGTCATCTTACTTGCCTCTACTAGTATTTTCTTGCTTCGGCGGTATTGTGGGATGAAGCGGCCCGGACCAACCTTACACGTACGCTTACGTGAGACCGGTTCCACCGACTAACATGCACTAGTTGCATAAGGTGGCTGGCGGGTGTCTGTCTCTCCCACTTTAGTTGGAGCGGATTCGATGAAAAGGGCCCTTATGAAGGGTAAATATAAGTTGACAAAATCACGTTGTGGTTATTCGTAGGTAAGAAAACGTTCTTGCTAGAACCCAATTGCAACCACGTAAAAGATGCAACAACAATTAGAGAACGTCTAACTTGTTTTTGCAGCGATTGATCAAGTGATGTGATATGGCCAGAAGTTGTGATGAATGATGAATTGTGATGTATGAGATCATGTTCTTTGTAATAGGACTCACGACTTGCATGTCGATGAGTATGACAACCGGCAGGAGCCATAGGAGTTGTCTTTATTTTTTGTATGACCTGCGTGTCATTGAAGAACGCCATGTAACTTACTTTACTTCATTGCTAAACGCGTTAGTCATAGAAGTAGAAGTAGTCATTGGCGTGACAACTGCATGAAGACACGATGATGGAGATCATGATGATGGAGATCATGGTGTCAAGCCGGTGACAAGATGATCATGGAGCCCCGAAGATGGAGATCAATGGAGCTATATGATATTGGCCATATCATGTCACAACTATATAATTGCATGTGATGTTTATTATGTTTATGCATCTTGTTTACTTGGGACGACGGTAGTAAATAAGGTGATCCCTTACAAAATTTCAAGAAGTGTTCTCCCCTAACTGTGCACCGTTGCTACAGTTCGTCGCTTCTAAGCACCACGTGATGATCGGGTGTGATGGATTCTTACGTTCACATACAACGGGTGTAAGACAGTTTTACACAGCAAAAACACTTAGGGTTAACTTGATGAGCCTAGCATGTGCAGACATGGCCTCGGAACACGGAGACCGAAAGGTCGAACATGAGTCGTATGAAAGATACGATCAACATGAGAATGTTCACCGATGATGACTAGTCCGTCTCACGTGATGATCGGACACGGGCTAGTCGACTCGGATCGTGTAACACTTAGATGACTAGAGGGATGTC
Organism: Triticum aestivum; assembly: GCF_018294505.1. Taxonomy (NCBI): domain Eukaryota; kingdom Viridiplantae; phylum Streptophyta; class Magnoliopsida; order Poales; family Poaceae; genus Triticum; species Triticum aestivum. The sequence goes on along the minus strand of NC_057798.1, from coordinate 427,220,445 downwards.
TAATCTAAGTGGGAGTTCATAATTTGATTAGAACTTAATTATCATGAACTTAGTCTAAAACCTTTGCAAATATGTATTGTAGATCAAATGGCCAACGCTCATGTCAACATGAACTTCAACGCGTTCCTAGAGAAAACCAAGCTGAAAGATGATGGCAACAACTATACGGACTGGGTCCGGAACCTGAGGATCATCCTCATAGCTGCCAGGAAACAATATGTCCTAGAAGGACCGCTAGGTGACACTCCCGTCCCAGAGAACCAAGACATTATGAATGCTTGGCAGTCTCGTGCTGATGATTACTCCCTCGTTCAGTGCGGCATGCTTTACAGCTTAGAACCGGGGCTCCAAAAGCGTTTTGAGCATCACAGAGCATATGAGATGTTCGAAGAGCTGAAACTAGTTTTCCAAGCTCACGCCCGGGTCGAGAGATATGATGTCTCCGACAAGTTCTACAGTTGTAAGATGGAGGAAAACAGTTCTGTCAGTGAACACATCCTGAAGATGTCTGGGTTACACAACCGTATGACCCAGCTAAATATTAACCTCCCAGATGAGGCGGTCATTGACAGAATCCTCCAGTCGCTCCCACCAAGCTACAAGAGCTTTGTGATGAACTACAATATGCAGGGGATGGTAAAGACCATTCCTAAAGTATTTTCTATGCTGAAGTCAGCAGAGGTTGAAATCAAGAAAGAACATCAAGTGTTGATGGTCAATAAGACCACTAAGTTCAAGAAGGGCAAGGGTAAGAAGAACTTCAAGAAGGACGGCAAGGAGGTTGCCGCGCCCGGTAAGCCAGTTGCCGGGAAGAAGTCAAAGAATGGACCCAAGCCTGAGACTGAGTGCTTTTATTGCAAGGGGAAGGGTCACTGGAAGCGGAACTGCCCCAAATACTTAGCGGATAAGAAGGCCGGCAACACCAAAGGTATATTTGATATACATGTAATTGATGTGTACCTTACCAGTACTCGTAGTAACTCCTGGGTATTTGATACTGGTGCCGTTGCTCATCTTTGTAACTCACAGCAGGAGCTGCGGAATAAACGGAGACTGGTGAAGGACGAGGTGACGATGCGCGTCGGGAATGGTTCCAGAGTCGATGTGATCGCCGTCGGCACGCTGCCTCTACATTTACCTACGGGATTAGTTTTGAACCTTAATAATTGTTATTTAGTGCCAAGTTTGAGCATGAACATTGTATCTGGATCTCGTTTAATTCGAGATGGCTACTCATTTAAGTCTGAGAATAATGGTTGTTCGATTTATATGAGAGATATGTTTTATGGTCATGCTCCGATGGTCAATGGTTTATTCTTAATGAATCTCGAGCGTAATATTACACATGTTCATAGTGTAGATGCCAAAAGATGTAAAGTTGATAACGATAGTCCCACATACTTGTGGCACTGCCGCCTTGGTCACGTTGGTGTCAAACGCATGAAGAAGCTCCATGCTGATGGACTTTTGGAGTCTCTTGATTATAAATCATTTGACACATGCGAACCATGCCTCATGGGCAAAATGACCAAGACTCCGTTCTCCGGTACAATGGAGCGAGCAACCAACTTGTTGGAAATCATACATACCGATGTGTGCGGTCCAATGAGCGTTGAGGCTCGCGGAGGATATCGTTATGTTCTCACTCTCACTGACGACTTAAGTAGATATGGGTATATCTACTTAATGAAACACAAGTCTGAGACCTTTGAAAAGTTCAAGGAATTTCAGAATGAGGTGGAGAATCAACGTGACCGAAAGATAAAGTTCCTACGATCAGATCGTGGAGGAGAATATTTAAGTCACGAATTTGGCACGCACTTAAGGAAATGTGGAATCGTTTCACAACTCACGCCGCCTGGAACACCTCAGCGAAATGGTGTGTCCGAACGTCGTAATCGCACTCTATTGGATATGGTGCGGTCTATGATGTCTCTTACCGATTTACCGCTATCATTTTGGGGATACGCTCTAGAGACAGCTACATTCACTTTAAATAGGGCACCGTCTAAATCCGTTGAGACGACACCGTATGAATTATGGTTTGGGAAGAAACCTAAGCTGTCGTTTCTAAAAGTTTGGGGATGCGATGCTTATGTCAAGAAACTTCAACCTGAAAAGCTCGAACCCAAGTCGGAAAAATGCGTCTTCATAGGATACCCTAAGGAAACTGTAGGGTATACCTTCTACTTAAGATCCGAAGGCAAGATCTTTGTTGCCAAAAACGGATGCTTTCTGGAAAAAGAGTTTCTCTCGAAAGAAGTAAGTGGGAGGAAAGTAGAACTCGATGAAGTACTACCTCTCGAACGGGAAAGTGGTGCAGCTCAGAAAAATGTTCCTGTGATGCCCACACCAACTGAAGAGGAAACCAATGATGATGATCAAGGTACTTCGGATCAAGTTGCTACTGAACTTCGTAGGTCCACAAGGACACGTTCCGCACCAGAGTGGTACGGCAACCCTGTCCTGGAAATCATGTTGTTAGACAACGGTGAACCTTCGAACTATGAAGAAGCGATGGCGGGCCCAGATTCCAACAAATGGCTAGAAGCCATGAAATCCGAGATAGAATCCATGTATGAAAACAAAGTATGGACTTTGACTGACTTGCCCGATGATCGGCGAGCGATAGAAAACAAATGGATCTTTAAGAAGAAGACGGACGCGGATGGAAATGTTACCATCTATAAAGTTCGACTTGTCGCTAAGGGTTATCGACAAGTTCAAGGGATTGACTACGACGAGACATTCTCTCCCGTAGCGAAGCTTAAGTCCGTCCGAATCATGTTAGCAATTGCCGCATACTATGATTATGAGATATGGCAGATGGGCGTCAAAACGGCATTCCTTAACGGGCATCTTAAGGAAGAGCTGTATATGATGCAGCCAGAAGGTTTTGTCGATCCTAAGAATGCTAACAAAGTATGCAAGCTCCAGCGATCCATTTATGGGCTGGTGCAAGCATCTCGGAGTTGGAATATTCGCTTTGATGAGATGATCAAAGCGTTTGGGTTTATGCAGACTTATGGAGAAGCCTGCGTTTACAAGAAAGTGAGTGGGAGCTCTGTAGCATTTCTCATATTATATGTGGATGACATACTCTTGATGGGAAATAATATAGAATTTCTGGACAACATTAAGGCCTACTTGAACAAATGTTTTTCAATGAAGGACCTTGGAGAAGCTGCTTATATATTAGGCATCAAAATCTATAGAGATAGATCGAGACGCCTCATAGGTCTTTCACAAAGCACATACCTTGATAAGATTTTGAAAAAGTTCAAAATGGATGAGTCCAAGAAAGGGTTCTTGCCTATGTTACAAGGTGTGAGATTGAGCTCAGCTCAGTCACCGACCACGGTAAAAGATAAAGAAGAGATGAGTGTCATCCCCTATGCTTCAGCCATAGGATCTATTATGTATGACATGCTGTGTACCAGACCTGATGTAAACCTTGCCGTAAGTTTGGTAGCAAGATACCAGAGTAATCCCGGCAAGGAACACTGGACAGCGGTCAAGAATATCCTGAAGTACCTGAAAAGGACAAAGGACATGTTTCTCGTTTATGGAGGTGACGAAGAGCTCGTCGTAAAGGGTTACGTCGACGCTAGCTTCGACACAGATCTGGATGACTCTAAGTCACAAACCGGATACGTGTATATGTTGAATGGTGGAGCAGTAAGCTGGTGCAGCTGCAAGCAGAGCGTCGTGGCGGGATCTACATGTGAAGCGGAGTACATGGCAGCCTCGGAGGCAGCGCATGAAGCTATTTGGGTGAAGGAGTTCATCACCGACCTAGGAGTCATACCCAATGCGTCGGGGCCAATCAAACTCTTCTGTGACAACACTGGAGCTATTGCCCTTGCTAAGGAGCCCAGGTTTCACAAGAAGACCAGGCACATCAAGCGTCGTTTCAACTCCATCCGTGAAAATGTTCAAGATGGAGACATAGAAATTTGCAAAGTACATACGGATCTGAATGTCGCTGATCCGTTGACTAAACCTCTCTCGCGAGCTAAACATGATCAACACCAAAACTCTATGGGTGTTCGATTCATCACAATGTAACTAGATTGGTGACTCTAGTGCAAGTGGGAGACTGTTGGAAATATGCCCTAGAGGCAATAATAAAAGTATTATTATATTTCTATGTTCATGATAATTGTCTTTTATTCATGCTATAACTGTATTATCCGGAAATCATAATACACGTGTGAATACATAGACCACAATATGTCCCTAGTGAGCCTCTAGTTGACTAGCCCGTTGTGATCAACAGATAGTCATGGTTTCCTGGCTATGGACATTGGATGTCGTTGATAACGGGATCACGTCAATAGGAGAATGATGTGATGGACAAGACCCAATCCTAAGCATAGCACAAAGATCGTGTAGTTCGTTTGCTAGAGCTTTGCCAATGACAAGTATCTCTTCCTTCGACCATGAGAGCGTGTAACTCCTAGATACCGTAGGGGTGCTTTGGGTGTATCAAACGTCACAACGTAACTGGGTGACTATAAAGGTGCACTACAGGTATCTCCGAAAGTATCTATTGTTTTATGCGGATCGAGACTGGGATTTGTCACTCCGTATGCCGGAGAGGTATCTCTGGGCCCACTCGGTAATGCATCATCATAATGAGCTCAAGGTGACCAATGTGTTGGCCACGGGATCATGCATTACGGTACGAGTAAAGTGACTTGCCGGTAACGAGACTGAACAAGGTATTGGGATACCGACGATCGAGTCTCGGGCAAGTAACGTACCGATTGACAAAGGGAATTGTATACAGGATTTGATCGAATCCTCGACATCGTGGTTCAACCGATGAAATCATCGAGGTGCGTGTGGGAGCCAACATGGGTATCCAGACCCCGCTGTTGGTTATTGCCCGAGAGTGGTCTCGGTCATGTCTGCATGTCTCCCGAGCCCGTAGGGTCTACACACTTAAGGTTCGGTGACGCTAGGGTTGTTAGAAAGACTAGTATGTGACTACCGAATATTTTTCGGAGTCCCGGATGAGATCCCGGACGTCACGAGGAGTTCCGGAATGGTCCGGAGGTAAAGTTTTATATATGGGAAGTTGTTAAACGGGCACCAGAAAGTTTCGGGGTTATACCGGTATTGTACCGGGACCACCGGAAGGGTTCCGAGGGTCCACCGGGAGGGTCCACCCCTCCCGGGGGGCCACTTGGGCTGCGTGGGGATAGCAGCCTGCCCCTAGTGGGCTTGGCGCGCCCCCCTTCTTGGGCCCATGCGCCTAAGGGTGTGGGGGAAACCCTAAAGGGGGCGCACCCCCTTTGCTTGGGGGGCAAGCCCCCCACCCCTTGGCCGCCGCCCCCCCCAGGGTTTTCCCTAGAGGGCCGGCCCCCCTTGCCCTTTCCCCTATATATAGAGGGGTGAGGGGAGGGCTGCAACACACCATAACTCAAGGCGCAGCCCCTCCCCTCCCCAACACATCTCCTCCTCCGTACGTGCTTGGCGAAGCCCTGTCGGAATACTGCCGCGTCAACTGCACCACGCCGTCGTGCTGCCGTTGGATCTGCCTTCCTCAACCTCTCCTTCCTCCTTGCTGGATCAAGACGGAGGAGACGTCTCCCGTCCCGTACGTGTGTTGAACGCGGAGGTGCTGTCCGTTCAGCACTAGGACATCGGTGATCCGAATCACGTTCGAGTACGACTCCATCATCACCATCTCCTTGGCAAGCTTCCGCTCGTGATCTACAAGTGGTATGTAGATGCAAACTCTCTCCCTTGACTCGTTGCTTAGATGAACTCATAGATGGATCTTGGTGAAACCGTAGGAAAAATTTTAATTTTCTGCATCGTTCCCCAACAATCTCTACAAAGACTTATCTACTAGTAATATCTAGCCCCCACCACTAGGAATTCTGTAGGATCGAAAGTATGTCTAGAGGGGGGGTGATTAGACTACTTGACCAAATAAAACTTATCCTTTTCCCAATTTTAGTCTTTGGCAGATTTTAGATATCTTAGCACAAGTCAAGCAATCTTAACACAATTCAAGCAAGCATGCAAAGAGTATATGAGCAGCGGAAAGTAAAGCATGCAACTTGCAAGAATGTAAAGGGAAGGGTTTGGAGAATTCAAACGCAATTTGGAGACACGGTGATTTTTCAGCCGTGGTTCCGATAGGTGGTGCCATCGTACATCCACGTTGGTGGAGACTTCAACCCACGAAGGGTAACGGTTGCACGAGTCCACGGAGGGCTCCACCCACGAAGGGTCCACGAAGAAGCAACCTTGTCTATCCCACCATGGCCGTCACCCACGAAGGGCTTGCCTCACTAGTGGTAGATCTTCACTAAGTAGGCGATCTCCTTGCCCTTACAAACTCCTTGGTTCAACTCTACATTCTTTCCGGAGGCTCCCAAGTGACACCTAGCCAATCTAGGAGACACCACTCTCCAAGAAGTAACAAATGGTGTGTTGGTGATGAACTCCTTGCTCTTGTGCTTCAAATGATAGTCTCCCCAACACTCAACTCTCTCTCACAGGATTTGGATTTGGTGGAAAGAAGATTTGAGTGGAAAGAAACTTGGGGGAGGCTAGAGATCAAGATTCATATGGTAGGAATGGAATATCTTGGCCTCAACACATGAGTAGGTGGTTCTCTCTCAGAAACAGCAAGTTGGAAGTGTAGGTTTGTTCTGATGGCTCTCTCCACGAATGAAGAGGAGGTGGAGGGGTATATATAGCCTCCACACAAAATCTAACCGTTACACACAACTTGCCAAACTCGGTGGGACCGAATTGGTAAACTCGGTCAGACCGATTTAGCAAATCTAGTGACCGTTAGGATTTTCGGTGGGACCGACATGCAAATCAGTAGGACCGATATGGTTAGGGTTAGGGCATAATGTAATCTCGGTGAGACAGACTACACAAACTCGGTGAGACCGATTTTGGTAATAAGCTAACCAGAGAGTTGGTCAGGTAAGCTGGGTGGGACCGGTTCGCTCATTTCGGTGGGACCGAAATGTTACAAAAAGGAAACAGAGATTTTCCATTGCAATCTCGGTGGGACCGATTGCTCGTCTCGGTGGTACCGAAACGTTACGAAGGGAAACAGAGAGATTACGATCCCATCTCGGTGAGACCGAGATCCCTATCGGTGAGACCGATTTGCCTAGGGTTTGTGGCAGTGGCTATGACATCTGAACTCGGTGACGCCGGGTAGAAAGAATTGGTGGGGCCGAGTTTGACTTTTGGTTTAGGTCATATGTGGATATGAGAAAGTGGTTGAGGGTTTTGGAGCATATCACTAAGCACTATGGAGCAAGAAAGTCATTAAGCAACACCTCATCCCTCCTTGATATTATTGGCTTTGCCTATAGACTCAATGTGATCTTGGATCACTAAAATATAAAATGTAGAGTCTTGAGCTTTTGAGCTTGAGCCAATCCTTTTATCCTTAGCATTTTGAGGGATCCACTTTTCTCAACCATGACATGCCATTCATTTAGCTTTTCCTGAAATATTCATCTTGGAATGATGTTAGCTCAATGAGCTATATGTTGTTAGGAATTACCAAAACCACCTAGGGATAGTTGCACTTTCAATCTACCCCTTTTTGGTAATTGATGACAACATATAGATCAAATCTTCAACAAATGATAATAAGAGAGAAAAACATAGTCGCTTTGAGAAGTATGTGATAAGCAAGAGCTCCCCCTAAATTTGTGCATAGTTTAAGATTTGCTTTGGACTGCAAATGCACAAGGAGTTAGGCTCATGGGTAACTCTTCCATGTCACATACATCTTGGTGGGGCGCTCAAAATAATAATAACTGAATACATGCACTCATCACCAAGCAAAGTGAATGATCATATAGAGATAAAAGGATAATGTCATCCAACAAGCATAAATGTAGCATATGATCAAACACATGATCATCAAGTATCACACAGACATAGAGTATCTCAAACAAGCAAATAAAGTTCAACCACCAAAGCAAGAGAGAATAAAAAGCAACACTCTCTCTCGAAGCCTATGATCTATACATTTTTCTTCCCCTTTGGCAACAAGTTACCAAAAAGTTCATAGAAAATTCATAGTACTAGATCGACTCTCAGGCTTGATCTTCAGGTGGTGGTGTAGATAGGATGCCAAGGACGAAAGCATCAGTCGATGTAGATGGAGCTGGAGGTGTAGGTGCTGGAGCTGGTGCTGTGGGAGCTGTAGCTGGTGCAGATGAAGTGGCTCTGGTGTCTGTCACTGGCACTGCAGCTGATCTCTGAGCTCTAGGCACACTGGCAAATGCATCAGTGGTTGTCTTGCCCTTCCTCTCCTCCATGTCATCCTGAAGCTGCTCAACAACAGACTGGATCTCAGTGACTTTCACATCCAAGTTATAGAACTTCTGCTCCATGATCCTCTCCAGGCTCTCTTGGTTTTGAGTTAAGGTGGCCAGCCCCTTCTCAATCCTCAGAGTGGATGCAATCAAGTAGCCTAGTTGATACTGTTTGCTCTTTAGAAAGTACTGAGATGCCTCTTCCATTGTTGGCATCTTGGTAGCCTTCTCTGTCTTTGCCTTCTCCTTCTTGGCTTGAGCATGCACAGAAGATGGTTCATCTTCATCCATAACCACTTGGTTATCCTCAAAGTCTGGATAGATAGCAAAATGTTCCTTGTCCAGCAAGTATGTGCCTGTGCCCATCTTGGAGTTAATCAGCTCCTGAATCTGTGGGGCATACCCAGAACTTCTTTTCTGGTCAGCTGCTATCCTCTTGATAGTCTCAACAATGAGGCTCATGACCTTGAATTTCTGTGGCACATCAAATAAGTGTAGCAAGTTTATTGCATGGCCTCTGATCATGTTGTGGTCACCTGACTTGGGCAAGAGAGTGTGCCTGAGGATCCAGTTGATGGTTGGGAGTCCTGACAGAAGATAGTGTACAGATCCAAACTTATGTGTCTCAACAGCAGCATCTGGGATCTCTTTGTACATATGTGCCATGATGTTGTGGTCCATCTTCTTCTTGGCATAGACATCCAAGTCATCTTCCTTCTCCTTTGGTGAATTGATTAGATTTGCCCATTCCTCAATAGTTGATTGGTACCTTGTACCTTCAGACATCCACACTATCCTGCCATCTGGATAGAAATGTGCTGTGGAGCAGAATTGCATAATGAGCTCATCATTACACTTTGTGAGCTTCTACCCAATAAAGTCTGCAACTCCACAAGCACTGAAACTGTCATACACTCCAGGATAGTGTTCCTCATTTTCCTTCATGTAGGTCCAGTCGACCCACCTCATGTCACAAACTATAGGCTTCTTGTCCAACAAAACTGTCTCATAGAAATCCTGCTGTTCCTTAGTATGGAACCTGTAGTCAATAGCAGTCCTTCTCCTGATAGCATAGGAACCTAAACTAGTGAACTCGGTCAGACCGAGTCACAGTTCGGTGGCACCGAGACTGCTAGGGTTTCACAAAGTCCTGAACTCGGTCACACCGATTTGCAATTCTCGGTCAGACCGAGAATCACTTGTGCAATGACATTTGCAAAATCGGTGGAACCGAGTTCTACAACTCGATGGGTCCGAGATGGTTTCGGCGGAAACTTAACCCTAAATTTTCAATTCACTTCTAATCTAAGGATTGTTTTGACTGGATAGAATGGTTTCAAACGTGGCAAGAATCATGATGAACACAATCTAGAAATCGGGTGGGGATAGCACTGTGATCGAGTCCATACCCTAGCTTGGCGATGAACTTGCTACGGTGGCAACGGCGGGGGTGAATTCTGTTGACGGCGGCGGAGACCAACGACTGGAGGCGTCTGGCAACGAGGAGGATGATCCGGAGACCCTGGAGGCAGAGCGACCTATGCGCGGGCGAAGGGGTTTGGAGAAAGTTTCTAAATTTTTGCCTGTGAGTATATATAGCCCGACCTTGTCGGTGTGACCGAGTGGAACAACTCGGTGGCACCGAGATGCATAACTGCAAGCAGTTACTACAACTCGGTGTGACCGAAAAGTTCAAATCGGTTGCACCGAGATTGAAAACCTAGATCGACTTAGTGATCTCGGTATGACCGAAATTGAGGAATCGGTCAGACCAAAACGCACAAAGAAGTTTTGAAAGTTTAAGTCTATGACGAATCGGGGACTCCGAGTGCTCCTCACACAGAGTGGTTCGAATCTGACTTGATCGAATTTTGTGATCTAGCATGAATAGAGTTTGAGACGAGAAAAGCATAGATAGCTAGAGAAGGTTCTTAGGCATTCTTGTTCATCCACTTGGCAAAAGAAAAAGAAACCAATCAATCAAAGCAACAAGTGGATGTCCTTGAATGAGTAAAATATGCAACCAACATGCTCACACAATAAGATGGCAAATGAAATATGTGGCAAAGCATGCACAACCAATACTAGCATCTATCAAACAATTGGCGATGACTAGGTCATCTATATATGAGTATATTGACTTAGGAGTCAAATGAGAACATTTGATCATAGGTCATACTCATCGTTTAAGCTCAAGTGGGGTTACCACTTTTACATATTGCATTGATGTGTTCACACCATTAGAGTTGCTTTGACTCAACATATTGCATTGGGATGCTGATACGTCTCCAACGTATCTATAATTTATGAAGTATTCATGCTATTATATTATCCATCTATGATGTTTTATATGCATTTATATGATTTTTGGGACTAACCTATTAACCTAGAGCCCAGTGCCAGTTTATGTTTTCTCCTTGTTTTAGTGTTTTACAGAAAAGGGATACCAAACGGAGTCAAATTGACGTGCCAATTTTTGAGGACTTTTTATGGACCAAAAGAAGACCATGGAGCATCGGAGTTGGGCCAGAAGAGTCCCGGGCTGCCCACGAGAGAGGGGGCCGTGCCCCCTATTTTGTGGACAGCCCGGGGACCTTCCTGACGTGAAACCAATGCCAAAAATTCCTATAAATACTGAAACTTTTGGGAATTAACCTAGATCAGAAGTTCCACTGCCGCAAGCCTCTGTAGCCACGAGAAATCAATCTAGGCCCTCTCTAGCACCCTGCCGGAGGGGGACATCATCACCGGAGGCCATGGAGGAGGATCTCGGAGGGGCCATCATCGCCATGAAGGCCAAGGACCAGAGGGGGAAAGCCATGAAGGAGGAAGCACAAGGGGGAGAACCTCTCCTCCTCTCTCTTGGTGGCACCGGAGTGCCATCGGGAGGGGAATCATCTCCGTGGTGATCGTCTTCATCAACATCACCATCATCATCACCACCCTCATCTCTTTTATGCGATCCACTCTCCCACACCCCGCTGTAATCCCTACTTGAACATGGTGCTTTATGCCACATATTATGATCCAGTGATGTGTTGCCATCTTATGATGTTTTGAGTAGATATCTTTTGTCCTTGAGTTGATTGATGATCTAGATTGGTACGAGTTGTATGTTTTATTTTGATGCTGTCCTATGGTGCCCTCCATGTCGCGCAAGCGTGAGGGAGGCCCGCTGTAGGGTGTTGCAATACGTGCATGATTCGCTTATAGTGGGTTGCGTGAGTGACTGAAACACAAACCCGAGTAAGAGGATTGTTGCGTATGGGATAAAGGGGACTTGATGCTTTAATGCTATGGTCGGGTTTTACCTTAATGAATCTTTAGTATTTGCGGATGCTTGCTAGAGTTCCAATCATAAGAGCATATGATCCAAGTAGGAAAAGTATGTTAGTTTATGCCTCTCCCTCATATGAAATTGCAATGACGACTATCGATCTTGTTAACAATTGCTTAGGACAATTCCGCACACCGATCCACCATTATTCCACACTCGCTATTTATATTATTTAGTAATATATCATAACTTTATGATAACAGCACCTACTTTTATATTTTAGCTCTCCGATATCATACAAAGTTATCCTCTTTATACCCACAACACAGTTTTATTTCTTGTTTCTAGTTGGAAGCAAACGTTCGGTGCATATAGAGTCATATCAGTGGCAGATAGGGTTGAGAGAATATTGATCTTACCTTTAGCTCCTTGTGGGTTTGACACTCCATACTTATCACTTCCACCTTTGGGAATTACTACGATGATTCCCTGCACTTGGGGATTATCAAGCTCTTTTCTGGCGCCGTTGCCGGGGAGCAATAGCATGGGGTTGATATTCTCGTGTGTGCTTGTTTGCTTTCTTCACCAAGTAGATTTTGTTTTCCTTTTTGTTTCTGTTTAGTTGTGGGTGAAACATACAATTTTTTTAAAAAGAATGAAAATACCAAAAAATATTTACTTGCCTCTCATGCCTAAAAAAGATTTTCAAAAAGAGAAGTGATTGGAAAGTTATGCATTGAAGAAGTGAGGGTCGACCTTGAGCACTTGTGTTCATGCTCATGGAAACAATGTAGAATTTTTCATGGAAGTTTCTCTTAAATAATCATCCCCTTGTATATATCCTTTGTATTATAAAAATATTGTGCCTAGCTTTGGTTTTAGTTTGATAAGATTGCTTGCTTACTATGTGCAGAACAAAAAGAGAAACTTTGGCTATAGTGCATGAATTTCCTTTTTTTACTGGAAAGTCAAATGGGTCTGAAACGTTTTGCACATTACTTCTATACAAAATTTTCAAATTGTCAAATTTATTTCATAATTTTAGGAGTTACAGAAGCTTACTAAACTTCCAGATTACTACAAACTGTCTTGTTCTTGACAGATTCTGTTTTTCGTGTGTTGTTTGCTTATTTTGATGCATCTATGGCTAGTATGTAGGGTATGAACCATAGAGAAGTTGGAATACAGTAGGTTTAACACCAATATGAACAAAGAATGAGTTAATTACAGTACCTTAAAGTGGTAGTTTGCCTTATTACACTAATGGATCTCACAAGTTTTTGTTTAAGTTTTTGTGAATGAAGTGTTTGAAGAACGAGGAGTTACCGATGTGAGAAGAATATAGAGAGACAAGAGTTCAAGCTTGGGGATGCCCAAGGCACCCCAAGTAAATATTTCAAAGGATATTCAAGCATCTAAGCTTGGGGATGCCCCGGTTGGCATCCCATCTTTCTTCTTCAACAAATATCGGTATACCTCGGTTTTTGTTTTGTTCACATGATTCGTGTCCTTTGTGTTTTTATTTTTCTTTAAGAATCATGCTAGTATGAGATAGATCTCCATTGATTTATAGAATACTTCATGTGCTTCACTTATATCTTTTATGTATGGTCTTATAGAATTGCTCTTTGTGCTTCACTTAAATCGTTTGAGTATGGTTTTATAGAATGATTCGTACGCTTCACTTATATATTTTGAGCTTGGATATTGGCTAGTCTATATTAATTGTAGAATGCTCCAGGAACTTCACTTATATCTTTTGGAGTATGAATAATACTATAATTTAAAGTGGGTTTGGAAGAGTGTCAACTTTAGGAATTAGTGATCCCACTATCTTGCACTACAAAAAAAAGACACATCCGTGACATTTTGGGCTGAACGAAATTTTTTCTGTCATACATATGACACTTCTATGACGATAATTGTGACAAAATCCAGTATCATCATAGATGTGGTGGGATCCTACTTCTATGACAAAAAATCATGACAGAAAATGGGCTTTTCGTCTTGGGCGGGCCGGAGACGCAGCTGCATGACATTCTTTGGGCCGTCCATGACGGAAAAAACCATGGTAGAAGCGAGGCGGAGGAAAATTTTGGGGAGTTGCTGGTTACAGTGGGAGGTCGGGGGCCGAGCGATGCGCGTTTCTCTCGTACAAGTGCGAGGCGTTGGCTCTAACTGAACCCGAGCGAGGCGTTGGGCTCTAACTGAACCCGAGCGATTGCACTGCAGGCTACGCATTATTGAACCCGAGCGATCGATCGATGGCTGTTAACTGAACCCGATGGAGCGATTCCTTCGCTACTGCTGCTAACTGAAGCCGATCGATGTTGCCTCTGGGATGAACAGTGAGTGTTG